>NW_019416998.1:49638-102601 GCF_000390285.2 Anoplophora glabripennis | reverse complement strand
GTTTACTCCGACGGAACACTACAACTAGCGCATCCTAGATGTGATTGCAAAATAGTTACCATTTCCGTAATTACCACCTCAGAAAACATAGGTGTACAAACTTTCAAGACAATCCGTTCAAAGATGCTCAAGATATTTAAAAAAATCGAAAATATTTTTTCAACACCCTGTAGATCGAAAAGGAGCAACATTCGGATAAGGCATATTTGGCTTAATCGCTCTATTTTGAGGTCAGCAACATGCCCTTAAGCTCTGTCCCATTATTAATTAATCACCCTGTATAGTGTAAATAATAATTTTGTTATTAATTGCCTCTTGCCCTGCCTTTTTTATAATAAGAAATTGTTTAGTTCCCAAGTGTAAATTTTCATATAACAAAGTCATTTATTCAACAGTTAGGAATCGAAAAATTTGGAATGTCTAATTGAGAACAATTTTCCATTTACACGGCAAGTATATTGAAGTTCACTCGTGCATTAATTTTATTCAACATCTAAACTTTTACGCTGCTTTATTTAATTATACCTTCATTATTATTTTTGTCTCTCTTTCTTTATAGAACATTATTTACCTGATATTTAGAAGAGAAAATTATGTACCCTTGAATCGTTTTCAACAGTAATTCATTTCATAATAAATAATGTTATACATTATGTTAAATTCCAGTTTTAAACTTTCTGCTTCATAGTTAATTACTCAATTTACTCGATCTTGGAAAATTTAATATTGTTAATTTGGTTTCAAATTCTAGTAGCATGTGTTTGAGTTTTTTTTATACCACTTGCTGCTAAAAACTCAATCATTAAATTTGTTTATTTCGTTGGGTCGTTGAATTTAAAAAAAAATGTATTTTAATAAATCGTCAAATAAGATGGCGAAAGATATATGATGGTTCGAATTAGAAAAAAAAGGACCATTGAAATTTTATTTTCTTTGTGTTTATTTTTTCGTCTGATTATAACGGAAACAAGAGCACTTCATGGCAACGATTAATTCACTTTTAACGAAATGATTTCCAGATAGAGTTCCGAGACATCCCGCGTTGTTGTTTTTCTATTTTATTTAAATAAATGTATACTCCCGCACCGTCATTTGCATATTTTAACACAGTCTGTATTAAACCGGCATGGCGCGAGCGCGAAATGGCTGGCACACTTGGCCCGTCTAACAGAAGAAATCTGAATTCAGTCAACAGCTACCGGCCAGCGAAAGCAGTCTAGTATGTCACCCGCTCCAGCAGTAGGTAGGTCGCCGTTTGAAGCAAGTCTAGGTTATGGAAACTGCGCAAACGCCACCGTTCGCCGTAGAAGCCTGGTACTTGAGCTGAATTGGGAATTTAGTTCCTGAGCGACCAGCAAAGCGAACAGTCCTGCAGCAGTACAAGGAAAATCGCCGTCTGGTAAGATTTTTCCAAGTCTAGCTTGTGAAGACTGCGCAGTCACCACTGCTCACCGTAGATGTTTGGCAATTAAGCTGACTTGGAAGTTCAGTTCATATCCACCCAACTAAGCGAGCAGTCCTGTCCAGCAGCCGTACACCCGCCGAGGTAATTATTTACAGTATAAATAATGCGCAAATCTCCTGAGGTGGCCGCGGACCTGACAGAGGTGATTCGGCCTTACAGTTAGTTCTAGAGATGGGCAATACGAATCTTTTTAATGATCCGCATGATGCGAAATGTATCAACATAAAGATCCGCATCAGAGAATCGTATTCACTGCGGATGTACAAGTACAGTTTATACTTGTACATTTTGTAAATGTGTGCGCTTGTCGCTCACTCATTCCCGTTTCATATATTATATCTCGTATCACACTCTCTGTCGCGTATATTTTCTAATTAAATTCCAGTATAAGAAAGAACTATCGCATTATTACTTGTTTCAAATTCTCTTTTTACAAAGTACAGCAGCAGTCAAAGCACAAATTGCTTTTGTGTTTTATTTATTAATTTATAAATTAATTTAAGGCGAGGTAATCACCTGTCAATATACCAGGACAACATTTTCAAATTTTTTCCAATCATCTATAAATTCATTTTTTAGCAGAACCATGAACTTCCGCAGAAACGAAGCAATAATATATTTGAACTCAAGTTGAGCATCACATTATTTTCAAATTAATTAATGTTTAAATTTATTTTCGGTCAAACGATTCAACATTTAAATACAAAATACACATCACTCTGATAATTACTTTTTACATTATAAGTCTGTTTCAGACTACACAATTTCATACAAATCATTTCAATATTTAGCACTAAACTGTTTCTAATGCATCGTATCTCAACGACCTGTATCGGACACGAGAATCAGTTGAGACCGATTCATTCCACATTCGCATTGATGCGGTGATGCGAACATACGAAATTATTCTTACACCGGTATACGTATGAACTGATTCCCAGTATGCGTGCGCCTCCTACTTACTCATTCCTGTATCGCATACGAGAATCAGTTGATACGTTGATACCGATTCACTTCACTTCAGTCTCAACTCACATTGATGCGGTGATGCGAAACATACGAAATTATTTTTGCATCGGGATCCGCATGAATCGCACTAGAGATGCGTATGATTTATACGTATGATGCAGATCTTGCCTACCACTAGTTAGTTCTGTCTCATCTTCCATCGCTTCTGCAGAACAGACGTGCCCAAGAGACGAATCGGGTTACCGTTTAATATCGTAATCGCTTTACCCTAGCTTTATAATAGTAGTGTATACGTTTAATAAATGTAAACATTTATCAAATGTGACTTTTATTCCTGTGTGAAGTCTAACTTGCTCTAGACCCCTGGACATACAGTATCTTCACTGTAGCTGCCTGAGTAGTGGTGTTTCTGCACTGTAAACAGAAACGGCCGTCATTCAGGCGTCATAGTAACCGACGCACTTC
This sequence comes from Anoplophora glabripennis, assembly GCF_000390285.2. Classification (NCBI taxonomy): domain Eukaryota; kingdom Metazoa; phylum Arthropoda; class Insecta; order Coleoptera; family Cerambycidae; genus Anoplophora; species Anoplophora glabripennis. The sequence goes on along the minus strand of NW_019416998.1, from coordinate 99,702 downwards.
GCCACCGACGAACCACGAAGTGTTACGTCACAACTTTTTCAAGATCTCAATTTTGCTTTCACTTCTTCTGTTTTACTTTCACTGATACGTCACTTGTGGCAGTTAAGTTCCGATTCAGACACTGTCTTTTGTTAAAAAAATTGATAGAACTAAATCATTTAAAGCTAAAGAAAATTCAATATTTAACTTGTTTCTGTAATCCAATTAATTGCGTTTTGCTTAATGTTGTAATGACAATAAAACATTTTAGGTATTTAGGCTTTCTTTTGCCTTACAAAGAATTCCACTCATTGCTCGTTTTACTTGGATTCCATTTAAAATTGTTTTTTAAAAACTTCTAAAACGCATCCAAAACATAATCCATCCATTCGAGGAAGCAATGCTTCGTGAATTAAGATGTAGATATACAATTATGTTGCAGTTTATACAACTATTTGTCTGAACTTTACTTGAAGAGTAGGCGAGATTATTGCTGATAATTATTTCTTCTTCGACAATATTATTACTATTAGCATATTTCTCTTTGTCCTTCCCCCCTGTAAATATTTTATCAGCTATGTCTAGTTTAATTGTATAAGATTCCTCTAACTATACAGGGTGATTCACTACTTATCCAAAACAAATTGGGAATGGATGCGGCATGAGAAATGGAGTTAATATTGTAAAATCCATATAGTTTCTGAGAAAAAAATTATTGAAGTATAGCACATTAAACCACTACATAGCTGGACAACTGTAGTCTCTAGCATCATTCTCAATACGCACGGAGAGCCATGTGACTCCTAATACTGAAATCAGTCGTTGCGGTTGTTTTTACCTGTTATCTGTGGTATTTACATCAGTTTTTTAGTAGTTAGTGTCAAAAATGGCTTGCGTGTATAGCAACTCAGAGTTGATGGATATCGTTTTAATTTATGGTGAAGCAAGACAACATTTGTATTATGGTGAAGTATTTGTGTTATGGTGAAGCAAGACATCATTTGTGTTAGTTCGTAGAAAGTGAATAAGACGAATCCAAATGTGTTTACACGTGAGTGGATAAAATTTTGAACAATTGCTGTTGCAGCATCAGGTATGTCAAATATTTAAAAACACAAATTAATTTTATTAATAATTAATAAAGGCAAAAGCATTTGAATTTGCTGATATAAAATAGGTGCGATAAAATTCTATTTACATATTTCTTTCCTTGCGAAAGTTTTTGTCCGTTTTTATCACGCCGCCATACCGGTCGCATTGTGCGAGGTCAGGTTTTACAGTGGACCAGTTTCCAGTACCGTGCAGAAGTGTATTTTTAAATCAATTTCGAACTGACCTTTTTGATTTTTTCTTTACAAAATTGTATTTGTAAGGGTCCCCTGTACATCCAGATTTTTTTTTTGGATAAGTTCTGAATCACCCTGTATATCCTTCGGCAACTTTTGAAGATTTCCATCTCCCATGTCTCCTTAATGCAATTAAATCTGCCCTAGCATTAACCAAAATGGTCGCAGAGGATCCAAGGAAACAATGTCCTGTATATTTATCTGCATTTGGCAAATTTAAAAATTTTGCGCCAATTTGAGACATTTTACCAAACTGATGAATTCCTACTGTTTGTTTACAACTTTTCGCATTTGAATATTTAAAAAAGCGGCATTCAAAATTTTCTGACCGGCATGCAATATACATATTTTCTATAGTACAGTGGATATAAGTTTCGTTTGTCATAAATGATCTCGGTTTTATTAATTTTATTATCCGCTATTTTAATAAAAGGTGTTGATCCTAAATCATTTATAGGTACCGTTCAATTTTAATTGCTATAGTTCATCACGGCGACATGCACCGGCAACACCAAATATTAAGGCAACCTAAAAACGATTCAAGTTGTTTATTTCACAAAACATTTGACTTCTTTGGTTTATACATAGTTGTTACTTTGACGTTTCAGGAACACACGTAATTTCAAATATTTTGTTATATCAATTCTGTACTAAGCGTTACTCATGGAGTAATTTAACCATAACGTAGATGCCTTCAACTTTAGAGATAAATCGGAAAAGTATGTAATCATAATATTTTCGGATCGGGAGGTCGTATTTTTTTTCAAAGCAACAAGTCTTGAAATTAAAAATCACCATTGTCCATTTTTAACATACAGAGTGTTAGAAATTTGACTGCCTTAATTTTAACAGACGATAGAATACATTAAAATAAACAAAAAAACATTATATGACGCGAGTCCTAAACTCAACCATTTCCAAGAAAAAAATTATCAAAATCTCTCAATTTGATGTACAAAAGTTCGATTAATTAAGAAGTATTGACATAACTGCATGCATAGAATACCATAAAATACAATATTTATCACTTTTTGAACTTCTAATTCTAAAAAATAATTAGCGTTGTAATAAATTTAAAATTCGATAAAATTCATATGGAGCAATGTGACAACGGCGCGACGGTTAACACGAGGTACTAAGGTATTTTCCAGGGAGTACGCGAAAATTGGATTCGAAAGTGTCGTGCGTGCATCGAAAGTGGTGGTGGACATTTTGAGCATATGTTGTAGTTTGTTTTAAACTTGTGCATTTTAAAATTACTGAATTTTGCTTATTGGTAAGTACCTAAATTATTTTTAATACGTATGATTATTAGGACGACGTGAATCTTTGGGTACTTTGATTACACATTTTTCAAATTCATGATTTGATTAAAAGTTCCTGTTTTAAGAGATTCATAATTACTAAAATTCGACCTAAAATTTCGTACCACATAATCGACACATTTTATTTTCTTTATTTAAAAACTGGAAAACAATTGTCTTGAAATTTACTTAATGGTTTACAATAATAGTTGTTTATATTTTTGTTATTCCGTAGGATAAGCCTGCCGCTTGCACACGTGGTGTGCATCAGCTGCGTAACATTAGGTTAAGCGCTGTTGTCACGTTGTGATGAATCTCCTCAATATTATTACTCGCTATATTATGAAAACTGTTAATCTTACGCCCCTGCAATATACAACTTTTTTGTTCATTTATGATTACTCTATCTCATGCTGAAGTAATGGCAGTCAAACTTCCTACACCCTGCATTTTAGCACTTATAGACATTAAAACGAATTTGACTTTTGTCAAAATAATAAATAAACAATGATTGTCAAGGAAACGACTTCATAAACAATTATATTGTAATGAAGAAATGTTAGGTGTGCATAAATAAAAAATTTCTTAGTTCATATTGATTACTTAATAATAATTGTTTGCGATTTCAGAAAAAAATAATATATGTACCTCGTAGTAAACGCACATTCCCGGACTCAATGTTTGTTGCGTTGTCATCCGGGAAAGTATTTCTTTTATTATTAGATACGCACAATATATAATTGTTTAACCACTGCAATATTTTTCGTTACTTTATCTTAATTTGGTTTATTAACTTCTGTCCATAAACTGAATATACTTACTTATCTAGAGAGTACAACTTTCCTGACGGAAAGAAGGCAGACTCTTAACAATGCACGTTGTAGATAGTCGAGCAGGCCAAATTAATTGGATTTTCGTTATCTTCTGACATACATCTTAAATTAATAATGAACATCCTTCCCAAAAAAACTTTTATTGATTATCATCGATAAATTAGTGAAATATGGTGCAACTCCTTGCTGTTTGATTTCTTTTGTGACTACTGTATATTTTTTATGATACAGGTATAAAATCCGTAAGTGAGATATGATGTTTCTCGGAAATATTAGACTATCTATTTAAGGGCGCACTATTGCGATACGATCTGCTGTTGAAAATTATTAATGGGCACTCCATTACCATTAGTTGTTTGAGAGGTATCCATGTACAGTAGTCTCATCACTACTACAGATTCTTGTGGTCAAAATAAAATTATTCGTTTAGCCGTTTTCGATCTAAATTTAATTTAATATTATTTATTTGACAATGAAAATAAAATAATACCTGTAATCAAATGTTCTCTCATGAAAATTGTTGGAAATAGTTATAATTTTTAGTGGCGTTAATCATTCAATATTATTGGGGGCATGTGGCCAACAAAATAGTTGTTTATTGTAATATCAACAGTTAGGAATCTTGTCTGTGGATTTAGATATATTTTGCATACCTAGATTTCTGGAATCGATGAATGTTTTTTTATTTCATTTGAAAGGATTTAAAACAAAAGTCTTTGAATTTGTTTAAATTAGCTTAGTACCGTTAAATTACAGTAAAAATATTTATTTTTGACATTTTACCTCTCATAATATTAACTTTTCAACTAAGAATGTTTGACTAAATCATAATACTTGAATATGTAAGAGGACTTATATAACATCCATCGTTTGAATTTATTAAAACCTTGTTCTGTTAGAATTTGTGTAAACGATCCACCTGAGCACAACGAATCACATTTCTACAAACCGCAGGTGAAACACGAACTCGCATACTATCGGATTCCAACTCATGGATTTTTCAGGCATCGCTTTCTTATCTTTAAATATATTGTTGACAAAGCAATATCATGATCTATGGTTCTTCAATTTTATGTAATCACTGGAAACTGGTATGTAGTCGGTTAGTTATTTTTGTCAGCATTTAATTAGTGAGATATATTGTGACAACAGACCGAGATAAGGATGGGGGTAGGTATACATCAATTTTGTCTTCTTCAGATTTTATCTGGATAGGTCAGTTGTCCCTAGTCGACATGTCAGGACTGTTTCACAAGAATTTTATTGGAAGCATAGGTTCTCTAAAGTATTTAATTTATAATGGGAATTTGGTTTATAACCATTATTTTTCAAGTAAATTGGAAACATAACTTTCTATAATGCTTACACAATATTGCCCTTAAAATTAATTCTATTGAAAATAACTGTGGTTTAAATTTAATTGCGCACTTCTGAAATGAACAACAATGTTTTAATTTGAGTGTATACAAGTTGTTTCATTGATAGTGAATGAAAATTGTTCGAGATATTGGAAATTTTACATTATTTTGAAGGTATTAGGTTAATTCAAAATAATTTAAAATACCGTTCAATTTGTTCAAGAAACTGGCAACTCCACAGACAAGCTAATAATTAATTAATAACATAATAAAAATAATAAAAAATAAAGAGACAAAATATTTTTCTAGAACATAAGTAGAAAATGGTATATCCAGATATTATATTAGGTACTGCAAATATACACTTTACCTGACATTTTTACTTTATTTTGAAGGTATAAAGCTAATTCAAATGAATTTAATCTTCTTTTTTTTTCTAGAAATTTACATACAATATTCTTTGTTACCAAAAATCTTGGTATGCAAAAGATATCTACCCTGATAGACAAGATTTTCAACCGATTAGTATTGAATCATACGTTGGTAATGTTGGTATGAATGTAAACAGCTAGTAAGTAATAATTACCTAAAATAAAAATTAATAGCGATATATTTAAATATCATTAATTGAAAAAGACACAGCTGACATGTTGAAATCATTAAGTGATAATCTATCAAAGAAATATATAATATTTATTTTTCTCAAAAACGGTGCATTTTCAGTAATTTTAACTTGTCTTGTCTAATGTTGATATCAGCTTCTCATAACAGCATCGTTTTCTCTAAAATTTCTATGAAAAGTAGGCTCAAACAACAACTATTTTTTGATTCGTATACATGATTTTTAATGCAGAAACTTGAAAATGAAGACACTAAAACAAACTAAACTAAATAAATTATTTATGTTAACCCGAACTGAAGCCTGATGACTTTCCAGCCATTTCCGTTTTGGCGAATTAACCTGTAGTTGGTTCTACCGTTTAATACCCGTCATATCATACCAGGTGTGAAGTTACTGACAGTAGCGACTTTTCAAAGACGGAGTTTTACTGAACAGCGGATAGGCTAACTTCCGTTGTCCTTCGTAAGCGTTCGGAACAGGATCGAATTCTGCTTAAATTTAAACAGTTCATGGTTTAATTTTGTTGCTGTTTTGTTTATTTTATGTTAATTTAATATGTTTAGGACCGATTGGCTACTGAAGTGGCTGAATAAGAAAAAATAGTAGAAACATACTGAATTTTTATTAGAATTTTATAACTTTTCAATATTATCTGTGTTAGCTTTTCTAAATGTGTCCCTATCTACTTTAGTAGAGATGGTAGTTATAGCTCAGTTAAATTAGGTCAATGCAAAGGTCACTGACACTGATATTTACAAATGAAATACATACACTGCTTTAAAAAAAATAGTAACAGAATTTCATAACAATCAGATTGGTAGGTATTTACTTTTTTATTATGTAGGTACATTTTTAAAACGGCAAAAATAATTATTTTAGAGCATAAGTTAGTTATTTACAATTAGTAAGTACCAATGCGTACCTATACTAGTTAATATTGAATAAATCATGTAAAAAAATGATTTTACTAAAAACAACAGTATGTTTTATTAAGTTCGCAGTTTCGTCCACATTGATATCAAGAAGAATATAACACATCGTTAAGCCGTACAAAAGCAACACGAACTAAACTACTAAAAAACTGACTCCCACTTAAAATTACATCCTGTATATGAGGATGGTAAGTGAACTTCTCCTCCCTCACATGTGAAACCTAATCATGATAAAATGATAAAATTGTTATAGTGAAACACATTATATGGAGATTTTTTATACAGGGTGTTTGGTAAGTCGATGAATTCCTTGCAGGAGATTATAGTACAAGTGATTTGTGATACATTTCCTTAATATACCATATTCCGAAACCGCTTAGTTTCCGATCTACAGGGTGTTAGTTTTAATAAAAAAATGCAAATTTATAAATATTGCGGAAATGGCTCAGAATATTTTAATGAAATTTTACAGGCTTGACATTTAACATCAATACATATTTTACGATAAAAATATTGTTTTCAGTTTCACATAATTAAAGAAAAAAATGATACGCCACTGTTTTTTCTTAAAATAAAGATTCCTCCTGCAAGAAATGCAGTGACTTACCAAACACCCTGTACTATGTTAATTAAATTGTTATCAATTTCTATTAACATGACAAGAATGTGACTGTAAGTACGCTATAGTAATATAATATGTATGTGAATATCCATAATGTCGATATAGATTAAAATGTCTTATCTAAAGAAAACTACTGAAGCAAATATATACAGGGCGGCCAAATGAAAACGAAATAGGCCGATTGATACCAGATACAGATGCCTCGTACTTAATGTAGGATCAAGATGAACTTGTCCCAAAACTGCAACTTCACTAGCTTCATTAACTATAGGTTTTTCAATTTCTCGTTTTTTATTGGCTACGTTCCCTGTCTCTTGAAATTTTTTTACTAACTCTAGAACATACTTTCTCCTGACATATCGATCTTGATGATGTTCATTAAATAGCTAAGCTGTTCTATTCGCACATTTATTGTTCATAAAGTAAAGCGAAATGATATCTTCCCTTTCGTGCATGTTCGATTGATAAAATTAGCTGTGCATTTACGGAATTTGTCGTTTTATTTGAAAATAATTTTAATATAATTTTATAATAATTTTAATAATATTTCATTTGTTTTGTAGTAATGGAATCATGTTTACTTTAGATTGCACTAGTTTTTTCATTAGTACAAATATTTATAGTTAGGTATTTAACCATTTAAGGACAAGGTAAAAATATAATAAAATTTTCTTTTAAAAATAGGATAGAATCGTGATAAGGCGAAGTTGACTTTGTTCATAATCACTAGAAAAAGTTAAAAACATAAAACAAATTAATTTATGGCTGAACAATGTTAACAATAAATCTATTATCATTCATATATTCCAAACGAAATGAAAATATAACTAAACGAGGTTAAAAAGCCATATTTTCAGCACGTTATTAATCAAATTATGAATGTATTAAGAACGTCCTACTCGGAAATTCCATAAACTGCGGAAAAATCATGGTCATTAAATAATGGCATTAACACAACTCGCATGAAATAGGCCTGTTAGGTATGATTTATGCCAATGGAATTAACCTTTTTCGTGTTCACGGGAGCCCCATCTATCAAATTTACGCGTATCAACGGTACACATCTAAATAACTTTTTCCAATATTAAATAATGCACCGTGTCGTTACTTACGGGCATGGTAAAATTTACAAAGCTAATAGGAATGGGGTGATTAGAGGAAAATGGCTGCCCAATAATTAACATCCGGTTGAAACGGCAGCACGAATTAGAAGTTTACCTTGTTCCTCACCTTTCTCGGAATCTTAACGGACGCTCCTTTAACGTTGCAGGATTCGTACACCCTATAATCGAAAGATATTTTATTTTATTTGGGTGTGGTAATGATCCGCTAAATTATATTAGTGAGACAGGGCACAGCCAACATTGACGTGAATTAAGCCATCAGCAGTAATTGGCCTGCTTTTTATGCTTCCTCAAGTATTGTAATTTTCATCGTGAGATTTATACGGTCATTAATCGGTAAAAAGGAAACTGAAAAATTTGTAAATTCTTACGTTTTAAATGAAAGCAATACACTAAATTGTTGTAGAATGTTGCTAAATATCAAATTTGTTTAATCCATATATTTATATATTGTTATGTTAAGGTTTCGGTGTTTATTGTTTTGATTTATTTGAATTGAGTATGTTCGAATTTTAATTTTGACTATTATTATTTAAATATTTGGGCGCCTTATAATATATTTTTTTTATTTAAATTTAATATTTAATTTGTTGTAATTAAATTTTTACTGTGTAGAGCTGACTCAACTACAGGGTGTGGATTCCTTTAATTCTTTCTTGTCTGATTTCACTTAAAAGTATTTTAAAATAACAGACAGCTTTACAGTTTCACAAATATGGATATATTACAATTTTCAAATATACCTTTATAATTGACAAATCATCATACTTAATCTAAATAACATAATTACATTAAATTCCCCCTTTTATCAATAATTGCAATGTGATGATTTGAGATTTTTTTTGTCGACTTCTTAAATTTGATTTTACGTAGTATGCATATGCTGTTATTTCTAAATTTATGTGTTAATATTTGGCCAAATAGATCGTTAGACAACTCACAATTCTCTTTGTTGTTACGCTGGTTTCATGCTCGAACTCTGGATCGATGATGTATCCATCTGCTACCTGCTGGTCACATGGATCGCTGCATCGTCGTCTAGAAACTCGTACATGACTTCAAACACTGTGCTGTTACCACTTCACTACACTTTATAATCTTACCAATTTGATTAATTTCACAATATTTACTTGTTCAAATGTTAGTGTCAAAACTTTAGGTTCACTACTCGTTGTGATTAAGAACTTTTATGGATTTCAGTCATGTATGAACATTAATTGCTTATGACATTTAACATTTCTTGAGGTGACCGACGTTTCACGTTTCAGATGACTGGATAGGTAATTTCCACAAACTTATCGATTTTTACTGATGTTCACTTATTTTTTTCAGGTACCAAACTAACGATGTATCTAACTTGGAAACTTGTGAGAGACTGCCTACTTCGAGCTCGATTTTTACTTTTATTGAACTAAAAACAAAGTGTTGCCATGGATATGTCAAACTGAACGTTTGAGAGTTTTTATTTTTAAAATACTTTATGCATGTTTTAATCTGCATGATCTCTACTTATTTAGATTCTATTAATTTTTCTGAATCTTTCTGTGATTTTAAGAGTCTTTTGCACACTGCACAAACTATTCTGCAGTTCTACAACACTTTTAAATTTACAATTTTACAAATTCTGACGATACATAGATCTGTCATTTTGAAAACGCTATATGAAACTTTTTATAATGACTAAGGTTTAATTCCACATATAAATACTTATTGTAGGTATGCTATATTTTAATTTTATACAAGATTTACTGCATATTTCTCATTTATGTGTGAAATTCGTTTTCCATCCGTCGATCAAAATTTGAAATTTTTCAAATTTGCTTAAACTCTAGTGTACAGTTTAAAATCTAACTTTAATAAATTGTTCTTTACAATGGTTTTTAACTTTTTTATATTGCATAAGTGCATTTTATCAATTATTTAACGTATAAATAAAATTTTTATCATAATTTTAAGTTTGAATCGTTTCATTGAACGATTTTATCTTACATTACTACAAAACTTATTCTACACTTAAATATATCCTTCATTTTAATATTTTCTGTGTTCCACATCCGTTTTATGTCAGTTTTCTCTATAAGTAAATGTTTTATTATTATATTTATTTCAAAAATTTACATTTTCGTCCCTTTTTCTATCTATGTTTTATGTTATCATAAGAACAAACCATAACAATATATGTATATACAAAACCAATTAGACGACTATCTAAGTTAAGGAAAAGGAAAGTTAATTGGGTTATCAGTCTTACAAAAAAGGAACACTCTTTTTTCTGTTCAAGCTTTCGAAACTTTATTGTTTCCTTCTCAGGACCAGTACAAAAATTATTTGAATCAATAGAATTGTGATGAAAAGGGAAGGAAAAAATGTTCACTTACAATAAGTGAGGTTAATCTTGAAGTTGGCACATAGCTTCGAAACTTCATCAATTTTCCATAAAAACTCCATTATAATCATCAAAACTTAATAAAATCGTCAAAATTTGTTAAAAAAAATTATATATACACAGTAAGAAAATGTTGTATTGAACATCAGAAAGAGCCTGGGGGTTCTTATAGCCGATCCGCCCCACAGAGCCTAGACCGAGAACCACACGGGCAAGTCAAAAGGTAATATTGTAAGTGACAGCAGATCGTACTTTAAATATCAGAATAACTCTTTGCATGTTTTAAGTTAATCTAAGCAAGATCTTTAATACTACTGTTATTATTGTTACTAGGTACTCACTCAACTCGAATATTTTGTTGGACATTAAAGTAAACTAATGAATAAACCCTTCTTTTTTTAATTATTTAACTTTGACATAGGTACAATCCGTACGATACAGACCCCTGCGTCACTTTCTCGTTATTAACCGCATTCGACACCCGATGTAGTAGTTTCGATAAATTTCTTGGAATTTTATCTCAATAAATACGGTACGGACTATATCTCATGTATATTAGAAGTCAATATTTCTATGATGAGGTAAATATTCAGACAAATTGTGAAACATCCTTGTGAAAATAGAAATTATAGACCTATTATGGCTTTGCATTTTATTCACTATATTTTAAAATCTCACCACTGCAACCATCTCTAAATATAGGTGATTACCTACTAAATATTATATTCGGTTCGTCGGAATTTTCTCTACAGAATAATAATCGGAATAATTATATGTTCTCAAACTACATTTAGCGTTATTTATTACTGTTAAAAACAAAAATAAGCTTGTACACAACATCCTTAGGCCTCTCATGTTAAGGCTCTCCCTAATCACTTTGGCCTCTCGAATGACCATTTAATTATAAATACCGCTTTGATGAAGTTATTCTCTTGTGCATGCGAATTTACAGGAAGGCCTAAATAATTGCAATGATATATCTTTTCCTATGAGTTTGTGTTTGGAAATTCAAAATCTATTCATTCTTTTAACCAGAATTATCTTTCTGTTTATAAATATATGTTTAAAAAAAATTATGTTAAAATTATTGTAGTTAATTTCTATTTACACACTTAGACAATTATATCCCATATTTTTGGAAGTATTCCAAAAATTATTAAATATTAAGTACCTATTTAGCGTTTTTTAAATCGTATTTATTACAAAAATATACAGTTTCCTCTTATATTTTAAACATTTCTATAATTACAAAAGCAATTTACAATGTGCTGATCTAGCAACAAACGTTCATTTAATTCCCAGTTTACATGACTGAAAGGAATAATTAAAAATGGATTATATCCTTTTAGGTGTTTTTTTTAAACATAAATATACCACAGATAATTAGTGAGTACCTACATCAGTAATTTTTTTTTTAAAGTTAATTTATAACTTGTTATGTATTATGATTTGAAGGCATCACACAAAATCGATATAATTATTTCTTCGATATATTATAGAAAGAAGCTAAAATATTTATTGCTAGGGAAAAATATGCTACATTTGAAGAAATGCCTTATTTTGTACAAGACGTAACAACGGATATCACGATAAACTTCTTAGTTATTTTTTTTTCAAAATAAAAAAGAAATAGTAAGTATTTTGTTTTCTAAAAGATTCTTAACAGGTGCAAACTGAAATAGTTTTTAATATGTTACTCAAGAGTAGGTGAAGATTAGGGAAAAGTTGGTACAAATTGTGAAGGAGGTAAGATGATGAATTGCACGAAAAATCTTTCAAAATATGGATCTACCCTAAGAAAAGTTTTCGCTGAAATTGAAACTTCAGAAGTTACAGAAAATAGCAAGTGAGTAGGCAGAATCTTTGAATATAAATTAAATACGTTATCGAACATTGGATGATGAAACCAAACTTCACTGTAACGATGAAAGAAACGTATAAGACGATGATGATGAAAAATATTTTGAACGTGTGAACAAATTCTTCATTAAGAAACTACTAATTTAACACAATGTCTGTCCTGCGATCGATTTATGTCTAAATAGATCAAGATAACCACTGAGCATGGGAGAGTTATAACCTATAAAGCATACGTCATTTTATATCTTGAAATGTCATTGCTATTTTATGTCTGCTGGTACAAAACATTGCTATGCATCTACTGACACAAAGTGACCTACTAACCTGTAGGTCCTTTGAACCCATGAACCCATGACCGCAATAGGTGGAATAAACTTTTTGACTAACGATTAGCATTGAATTACACCTTCAATATCTAGTAAATAGCTAACTATTCACAAGGACCATCACACATAGATCGGTATCAAACTTATTCTCGTCCGTATGGTTTAGGTGAGACAACTGATTTTTGTTTCGCAAAATATCATTAGCTACAAAGTTTATTCCGATTAGTGCAGTACTATTCACGCATTTACGGTTCACACCATCTACAGATGAGTAGGTCACTTTGTGTCAATATATGCCAGTAGGAATAAAAAAAACAATGACATTAAAGATATGGTATGTGCATTATAGGTTATATCTCAACCTTACTCAAAAAATGTCTGTAGATAGACTTCCAAACAACTAAATAATTCGTTGGACATCTCACTACGGCATACTGACGAAAACTAATAATTTTGTAACCGGTCTATACTTGATGACTTTCCTTATGAAAGATCTTTACTATTTACTAGATATTGAATATGTAATTCGATGCCAGTCTAAGGAGAAAACATGTGGTGTAGCTGGTTATCACAATGTTATTAGTTAAAAATATGTTCTCTTGTGAAATTTTGATATACTTTGTTAATTACGAATAAAGTAGATTATCCTCGGCTACACTGAAAATACAGGGTATCCGAAAATTTCATTAATATATTTGGAGGTGCGATTCTGTGCTTAAAAAGTGGAAGGAAGTTTTTTGAATTACGCGATAATGGATATGCGGTTGGCAGCATTGCGTTGCGCATAGTCTCCTCTATAACCACATGTTCTTGGATTGTTGATATCTCATTTAGTTTTCGTGACATTGTTATTTGAGTGCAACATATTTAAGTGTTAGTGACGATTTTCTATAACAACATAACAACTTTTGAAACGAGCTTACGGAGATGAAACTGGTTACGAATGGTTTTCACGATTTAAAAGTGGTCGTCAGTCAATTGAAGATGATCCTCGACCAGGAAGGCCTTCTACTTCAACTGATGACTTCCACGTTCAGAAAGTTAAAGATCTGGTGCGTGCTATCAGAGAAATTGCACATGAGGTTAGCATCTCAATTAGGTTCATGCTATGAAATTTTGATTGAAAAATTGAACATGCATTGAGTTGCAGCAGAAAGAAAATCGTATGACGTTTATCGGAAACTCCTTGAACACTCCAATAACGATGAACAGTTTATTCAAAGCATTATAGCGGAAGACGAAAACTGAGTTTATGGCTACGACATTGACACAAAAGTTCAATTATGACAGTGGATTAGCAAAGGATCTCCACGCCCAAGAAAAAATGTCAGTCTCGATACAATGTTAATGCGATGTTCACTGTTATTTTCGACTTTAATGAAATTCAGCGTTTTGATTTCTTGCTTCAAGGTGGAACAGTGAACCGTGTGTACTATCAAGGTGTTTACAATGGTTACGTGAAAAAATCGGTAAAAAGAGACCATAGTTGTAGTGAGACAACTCATGGTTCTTGTTCTTACATCATAACAATACGCCCGTAGACTCAGTTTTGTCAATTCGTCAGATTACTGCCCTCTCTTATCCTCCTTACTCGCCAGGCCTGGCCCCTTGCGATTTTTTCTTATTTCCGAAATTAAAGTCGGTGCCGAAAGGACGTCGCTTTTAGATTATAGATGATATCAAAGCAAATTCGTCATAGACTTTAAAGGCTATTTCAAATGAAGCTCTCCAGGGCTTCTTCACGAAATGGAAACACCCCTGGAAAAAGTGTGTGAAAACCGACAACAGGCGGTTCGCTGCGAACTTGGTTCGCAACGCGTCTACACTAGGGAATTTGGTTGCTGTAACGGTTGCAGTTACAGTTACAGTTCGTCGATGGATACCTGGCTTTACGGGAACTCTGTAACAGATATCAATAATGTGTGTTAAAAAATCTAAATTAGTAGTAAGGTAGTACGAACAAAAATGATATGAGGCACAGTGATAACCTTAAAAATTATTTTTTATTGCATATTCAACATTACACGTAAATAAAAACTATGCTGTACTGTTACAGAATATTACGTTCTTAGCTATTAATCCTGTTTCCTAAACATCACAAGAATATTTGCTCACCCTGTACTCACTCGGCAACCCGGGTTCATAATTGAGACATCAACTTTTAAACCGACCCCAGTAATTATCTAAATAAAATATAATTAAAAACCATCTGAAGTTAACATCACCGGATATTTTCAACCGAAGAGCAGTCAACCTTGCAGCTAAATAGACACGTTGGGTGGGTTATAACCAGAAATAAAGGATGTGTGCCCGTCTGATTAATTACATATTTTGTTCGGAGTTTGTCGGCACACTTTGGACGTGTCAACAACCGTGAGGAGTAAGCCAAAAGGAATTGGTGTTAATTAGGTCGCCGTATTTAAGATAAGAACCCTCATTACTTAAATTAAATTAGGTTTTTCGTGTAGGTTACCTGTAATTAGTTTTCTGGAAGGGAGCCATCCTTCAAGCCCTCAGTAACAATTTTTTAACTAAGAACGGTTGAGTTTTGTGTAATTAAGGTAATTAAGACTAGGCCTACTTTAATAGCGACATAATACCTGCGTCATCCTAAAAGCGTACATGACAATTAGATTAAATAGACAGATAAGGCGAGTTCCTAAAATAGATAATCTTATACAATAAAAAGAAAACAATTACTTTTAATTTGTGAGTCCTGTGGGCGGGGTATTTGATTATACAACTTATGCAAGGAAATAGTCTTTGCAAATACATAGTACCTAGTATACGTATAGATGGTACCTACTAAACTAAAGTACTATTAAATTAATTCCTATGCCAATTTAAGAAAAGTTTATACAAACAGATCTCAAAGATTCTTACTTTTCAACATATTTTTTAGTAGTCAACTACTTAAACCAATTTTGGTAACCGAACACCTGGATGAACTCCTTTATTCAAATTAACCAGTGCACATGTGGGAAATTCTTGACAAATATGAAAAAAAAAATGGATAATGTAACTCTCTGTGTGTATGTATTTCTGAGATCTGTTTGATACTCCTTTTATTCTGGTAAATTTAAGTATTTTTTTTTATTTATGGGGCATTCCACGCCAAATAACTAAGGTTGTGACCAGACCACTTTTAATTTTTTGATTTTTGCTGTTAATCGGTACCGATTTATGCCCGTTTGCACCGGCATAAATTAAGTTATACTTGTTTTTTTAGAGCCGACGGATCATAAACTATACTTAGGAAAGTACGTCTATGTATTGGCAACAACGCAGAAATCTAGTAACTTTCATTACTTTGTTAGGTATTTTAGTTCTTTTTGATTTTCTTGAGTTTGTTACATGGACTTATGAAAAATTAGATTAGGTTAGATTTCGGTGTTCGGTTTGTCGTGTCATATCTATGGTGTTTGTTGTAAATGTAATATACAATAATATATTGTTGTTGTTGACGGTGACCAAAAGACTAGTTATCAGAGATAAAATAAATATAATAATTTCCTCAAGATTCTAGTACTTCTTCTTATCAAAAGTAAAATTCGCAGACAAGTATGTTTTGTAAAACGAAATATTTTATAAAAATTAAATTCGTCCATTGTATAGAAATACTCAGATCTTGTACAATTTAATCTGGGAAACCCAAAATCTATAATTTCCAAAACATCTAAGTAAATCATCTTCAAATGTCATCCAATCGAATATCCACAATACCTTTTTTTACAACTACCTACTTTAATACCACACACATTAACACTGACCATTTTATTTGCACTTTCCGCGTTTTTTTTCTTTGAAATTTTAGTGTTTTGCGCACGCTCCAAGTCTGTTTGGATAAAGAACTTCATAAGTCGCTGTTAAACTGAGGCTTAAATTTAAGAATCTATTTTCATACTTAAGAAGATCTTAACGTATGGTGCAATACAAAAAGCTTACTTAAGCATTTCTTATTTTAAAATAATGCTTATTAACTTCAGTGCAAACGGCCATTTTAGAGTAGCTTTCAATAACGTTTTCAGATATTTTTACAATCCCTCAAGAAGTTATGAGCATTTTAATATTTTGGATAAAAGATTTTCAAATAAATACCTGTAACTTGGCAAAAACTAAAGATACATATCATAAACTTTCTTTTTCATTTTGTTCGTTTTAAAATGTAGGTACCTACCTAGTTTTATAAAAAAAAATATAAAAATAATACATTTTTATTTTTTGACGTGTTTTCTGATTTTTAAACCAATAGTGTTTTTTGAAAATTAGTGTCGTTTTTTTTCTTCGAAAAATTTTTTAAAAATTTCTCAATATGTAAATTTCTGAGACAGGTTGTAGAGTGGGATCTTTTTTATTCAACTTTTTTTTTAGTGGTTAGTGTTATGATATTATGTAAAACAAACTTTTTAATATTGAAAAAAAAATCGAAATATTTAGTTAATAATAATTTAGATATTTAATAATGACAATATTAGTACAAGTAGTTTTTAAAATATAGTTTTCGTAATAATTAGTCATCGTGGTAAACAAATTTTTAATTCGAAAAAAAAAGAATAGAATAAAAAAACATCCAACTCTAGAATTTGTCTCATAAATTTTCATATTCAGCCAATATTTTTGAACATTTTTCGAAGAAAAAACGCCACCTTTTCAAAATGCACGTTTTGGTTTTAAAAATCAAAAAAATATCTGAAAGAAGTAAAAGTGTATTATCTTTACATTTTTTTATAAAACTATATCTCAAAATGAACAAAATAAAAAAAAGATTATGCTTTAGTTTTTGTCAAGTTTGAAAGGTTGAAATAAAAATTTTAAAAAATTCATGAAAGTTACTAGGTCCGGTCACGACCTCAGTGATTTGGCATGGAATGCCCCTTATTGTATAATTTTCATATTCAGTTAGACGTGTTCCATTTCAATGAAATTAGTAGCTTATCTTGCTTTTTTGTTTGCCTTATATCGATAACATAGTAAGTAGCTAATAATTATAACATAAAGCATCAGGAATCATAGGTATTAGATGAGTTTTTCGTTTAAATAGTATTTTTTCTAATTTAGCTATAGATTTGTGAAGCTTGTAAGCATTTATAAAATTAGGCAATTTAGTAGTATTGAACAGTTTCCAATTTGGTCAAATTTGGTGTTGGGGATACTAAGTCACTAAAATCACAGGCGATTGAAGTATTATTTCTCTTAAGTCGTATTTACAGGTCAATACTCAATTCTGGTAACTTCAGAAGAAAGAATAATGTTAATGAGATTGTCCGTAATGTGGAAAAAACAAATATAACTTCTAGGCTTATATTTGTTAATTGTTGTTTTAATACATATATAGTGTAAAAATGCAGTAGAAATATTGTTTTTCCTTTATTTCTTTGACTGTTTCTATTTGTATTTTATTTTAACTTAAAAATAAATCTTATACAAAAATCTACGTACCCAAATATTCCGTTGTTGTAATTTGTACTTGGTTTAAAACTGCCAAAACTTCTACCACATGGGTTAATATTTTATAAAGGAAATAAACAGAAAAATTCCATTTCGGACCATATTCTATTCACATTGTTTCATAGAAACAAATTCTTGACTGGTCCTTTTGTCGTAAACCTTAATTAAGATTTTAAGAACTTAAAGATTAATCTCTTACATATTATGTATTTATAAAATGTTTTTGAAATAAATTTTATAAATAATTCATTAAAATAAACTATAGAATCTAAAAATAAAAAGAAGAAAAATATAACTTGTCACTTCTTTACCTAAATAAAATTTATCATCCCAGGAAATTGTCTTCTGTTTTCTAAAATCCAAGAAAAGTTTCACACTGCCATATTTCATTCAAATTTTATTTAGCTATTTAGTTTCTAAGGGACCTGAAATTCCCCACTACAAATATATTTTCATTATGTGAAAGCTGGTAGACTGACATTTTCAGATGAACCTAGCTGCAAATGTGATTAAGTCATTAGTCGTCGGCAGATGTTCTGCTCTGCTTTCCATTTTGCATGCTTGATTTGTGGTCAGGGAATGTAGAAAACTGGTGGGTCGCTTCCTAGAAATGCTGAGTTTTCGTTACTTAGGTGAGTATAATTTATGCCCCTTTTGATTTAATTTTTTTAACTCATCTACTGTGAATTATTGTGTCCCAGAAAATTTAATGTAGTGCTAGAAAATATATTTTTTGCGTACAGAATGCTCGGAAGAAATTGCCGATACTTCAAGGGCAACTTAATTGGAATAAAATAAAATAAACCGATTTAGATCCAATTTATTACCTTAGTCTTAGTACAATGTCACTTCTTATAATAACTAACTTTTTTAGATATTTTTGTGAAATTTACTATAAAAAAAATGGGAAAACCGGAGATGAGCATAGGCATGAACATGGAAATAATAAGGGCAAGAAATTACTCATAAATTCAGACGAGTTTTAATTTTTTGACTTGTTGAAATGCTATACCGTGTAAAGTTATAAAATAATGAAATAAAAAAAATATATGAAGGTACGTAACTTTTTAAGGAAGCAAAATTATACTTAGGTAACCCGACCCAAATTGATTTATTTTCATCCAAGGAAAATTTCTGGATAAAAAAGTAGAAATGCTTCGGTATGATATATTTTCTTATAAAATATTGTGAAACCTGATGCTTACTCGTATAATAATAAGTGGAGTCAGTTTCACCCAAAGGTGTAGTACGAATACTTACAGGACACAATGATACATATACCTTGAACCTCCCTACCTTTTTATCTAAATTGAGAGGTTGTTTAATTAAATAAATCATTAGTTCAAATATCTAAGACAAATGTATGTTTTTAAATAATTGTAACTTGTTTTCAAGTTCGTATATATTGTTCCTTGGAAATAAATATTTGTTACTGTGACCACGCCAACTAAAATTATAAATTTATTACTTATTAACAACCATCTCAAGCATACATGTGTCTTTTTCATAATAATAAATATTACCAAAAGTTTTGTACGGAAAAAAAATACTTTCTATTGAAAATCGAGAAATATTAATTTCAAATTTAAATGATATCCTATTTAAATTAATTTTTAAATTAAAAATAGTAAATTTTCCTAATACCGACAAAAGTTCAACGGACAAATAAATTTAATACAGCTATACAAAAAAGTTCATATAAATTTTCATTACGTATTATCTAAATATATATTCTAGTAATCAGAACTGGGAGTATTTTGACAAAAAAATACCAAAAAGTATTTTAAATATAAAACAGTATTTTGTATTTTGTAATTAAAATACTTTTGTTATAACCCCTAAAATAGTTTGTATTTCAAATACTTCTAATCTCGGATCCGTGATCAGCGAATTTTTTTTTATTGGTACCCTATTTTGCTTATTTAAAGCACGCCCCAGAGTGTTTAAATCCAACTTTTAAAAACGCGTGTGTTTTAAAGTTACCATGGCAACATCAAGAACCCGAGAAACGTTAAGTCTAAATGTCACCTTTTTAATTATTGATCTGACAGAAGTACCTTGTAACGTCAAATAAAATATTAGTAACAAATGTTTCAAAAGCTTTATTCAAATATTTAACATCTTAATTATTTAAATGAATGTGAAATGTGCAGTTGGTATTGTTTGAAATATTAATACTTCGGTTTTTAAATCAGATGAAATGCTGTTCAAATTAATACATTTGACATTTTCTGAAGATAAGCAAGCACAACTCGTTCATCTGTATTTGTTACCTTTTGCTCTTCCATCCTTCGATGAACTTGTATTCTTTTCTATGAGCGATTTTTGTGGTATTAATCGCGATTCTGCTTTACTATTTAAGTAATCAATGTTAGAAGTCATTTTTAAACAATATACAACTAGTAATAACTGTGGTGACAGCAATTGATCTTATGTGCCAATACAGTTACCAACTAAGTTTTGTTTTCTCGTTTTCATGACAACGAAAGGTATACTGACGTAACATCACAAATTCAACCATTTGACATTATTAGTTCTTATTTCAATTTTTAGTATTAATACAATATTTATGATTTCAACGCGTACCAATAAAAAAAAATAGCGTAAAGTATTCGTGGATAACTGGTCTTTAAAACACTTGCCCTATTTCGAGCACTCCGGCTGCGCCGTCGTGCTCGAAAAATCGCGCGTGTTTTAAAAACCTTAATATCCACTTATACTTTAATATAAGGCTTTTTTCGCGACTGAATATTGGTGAATATCTGACTTGTAGTCACTATTTCCATCTCTTTTGATCTTAGTTGTCATATGATAGTTTAAATCTATTCACTCACTCATACTACACATACCACAACATACAACTTCACTCGCGAAAAAAAGCTTCTATTCTAGTTTTCCTAGCACTTTTTCGTGAATTTCTGCTATTTTTGACCTGTTTTTTGAGGTTAGGAAATTTCTGTGATATAATAGCTCAATTCTGACACCGGATTCGTGATCAGGAGGCAAAAATACTACGGATAACATATGTCGCATGAAAAGTAGAGACAACTTTTCATTTTTTGTGTGGCTGTGTTATTTTCTGGACTTTAATGATTANTAGAAATATTTATCTATACATTTCCTAAATGAGAGTTATTTTGTAAATATAATACTTTCAGAGGATGCACTTACTAAGATAATTTAACAGAACATTCACTCACTAAATTTTACTTAGTAGTAACCATAACAAACTATAGTTTTCTTTGCAGAGCTCACTATTCTACTTCACTCTTTACTTCTTCACTCTATTTAATGATTAGGTATTTAAAATAATATTTCGAATAAAAATTTTTAAGTTTCTTTTAATATATAAAATTAATGGTTTCAGAATCATTTCAGATTTATTTAACTTTGTGATAAGTTTAAAATTAAAAAGCTAGCACAAAACCACTCAGAGAAATGTGCTGAATCCTAATCTAGTCAGAACTATTGGACTGATTTGACCTGAACATCAAGAAAATCCTTTTGAAATCGGTTTTCGAGATTTCAAACTGACTTGCGCAGTCAATGATTAGGAAAATATTAGAATTTACGATCACATTGCACCAGAAGGTGAAATCTTATTCGAAAACCCCGTAACCCCTAACACCGTACATAAAAATACAGAGAAAAAAATGGGTGACTACGTAACAGGGCTTGCATGCCCCGGGTTAAGGAGGGGTTACAAGAGACTACTACAGACTGAATTTCTCTTACAATTAGTTTCGTTGTTTTATACAATGTCGCACACCCCACGTTATGGAATAATGGGGTTATGGGGCTAGAGAGACTTACGGATTCAGAGTCGTGTAGTTTCGGGCACATCATCTATAAGATACATATTCGTGCAATGTCATGGTTATACATCTATGCACACCGCAGGCCATGAAGGAGATTATGGGGTTTTGGAAGCTCATAACTCACAGTCATGTAAGATCCCTGATGTATGAGATCCATGTTCCTTCAGATATATCATCCCCGATTATGCGGTTATGGGGTTTGTTTCCTTCTCTTCTTTTGATCAAAGGATTGAGTCAATCGACTGACGCACGTTTCAATGAACCCGCCAAACTTTTAATCAAAACTCATTCGTAGTGGGGTTTCCATGTAAGTAGTGAAATTGCACTTTTTTGTATAACTAGCTACATTTTTATGGCTTATCAAACATAGTGTGTACCTGTTTAGGCTTTCCTTGCATTGACATCGAACGTGTTCCTAGACGGTCAATCATGCTTGACTCAAATCTATTGACGCAATCTTTTGATCAAAATGATTGACCGTCTAGGGGCAACTTTATGGTCAAAACATGAACCAATCTGAGAATTCCGATGGCTTAGCCCATTTCTTATGAGATGTAGTATCATAATTTGAAAATGGGTAATTTTTCTTGCCAGTATCTTCACCACTGGCTGACGGATTTGTATAATAGGTTGATAAATTATTGCCCAATGGTTAATCTAGGTCAAACGTCGTTGTAGATAATTGATATTTGAAATTAGATCTTTTTTTAAATTCAACACACAGAAGCCAAAAATTTTACTCCAAAATTATCTAAGGAATAACCTATAAGTATGGCACGCACTTCGGTCTGCATAAATAACATTAAATTAATTTACTGTGTAGCGTCTGAAGTAGGCAATAATTCTTGTAGTACACCGTGAAGAATTTAAGATGAGATATTTAGATAATGCAACGAAAATACTAGCTAATTACAGTCTAATTCCTTTAAAATATGTCTCATAATTCTAGTTAAAATATCTTCTAGTAATTAAAAAATCATCAGCAGTAAATTTAGTACTCAAACGAGTTCTGTCTGAAGTTTATATTTATCATATTAGATCTTCACATTAAAACATTTATATTATGCTATTACATCTACTATATAATTATAACATCTACTGTAACAAGACTGTACTTATAAACGGTGTTTCAAATTGGATGCGATAACATTGCTATCCCAGAAACCCACAAAGATAAAGCGTGGTTAAATTAGGGCATAGTTGCGTAATTTGTTGAGCAATTATTTCCGGGACAGAAATCGATAATATATATTTTCCTTAGTATGGAAGATGTTTTGAAAAATGTAAATTTCCAGTATATATCCAGGAGCTACTTACTACGCAAAATACTTTTTGCTTTTCTTTCGAATCAATTCGATTGTTCATAGAGACTTTCAGGACATTTCTTCCTGTAACGATTATCAAATTAACAACTTCATTATTTTAGATAAATATTTCAATATGTTTACATTGTTGGGTCCATTATTCGCTTTGGAACAATAATATGATACAGGTACAGGGTGATTCACTATATTTTGACCCCCCCTTTAACTTTTTTGTTTTATGAGTTATAAAAAAATGTAGAATACAAAAGTTACACGATTTTTTATGAATTTTCTGAATGAATGTCTGAAAATGACATTTTAAAAACAAATGTCCAAAGTCCAAACAAAATGGCCGCGGATGTTAACTTTGTTAATTTAAATGGAACACCCTGTATATTTCTACATATTTGGATAGAACGTTCCGTGTTGAGCATAGTCATATCGGGTTTATTGGGTCCATCTCTAACAATAAGCGAGATACTATTAAAAAAGGAAGTAATGTTTTTTATTAAGAAAATAAAATATCTTGTAATTGTTATATCTCTTTCAGTCACATCTCCCTTTTTTCCAATTAAGTAAGGAATTACAGATTTAGTTGTAATATATTTTGACATGTCGAACATTGATATGGTCCAAAATGCGTATAGGTATTCTAATTAAATCTCACTAATTAGTCCGTGAGATGCCTAATTACTCATGGGCAATGTTATATGGTAGGCCGTGGCAGTGACAGGTAATGTCATGATAACATTGTTATTGATTGACAGTTTGTATTATTATTTAATTAAATTAGGTTACACAGCAATAGAAAATTGAAATATTATTAGGAATTAAAATAGAGTATGGAGAAGATATTTACTCTATTTGAATTCCCAATAATATTTCTACATCTGTGTAACCTATTTTAATTAAATCATAATACAAACTGTCGATCAGTAACAATGCTGTCATGACATTACCTATCAATGTCACGGCCTACCGTATAACATTGTCCATGAGTAATTAGGCCTCTCACGGCCTAATTAGTGAGATTTAGTTAAAATACCTATGCGCATTTTGAACCATATCAATGTCAGATATGTCAAAATATATTACAACTAAATCTGTAAATCCTTACGCAATTGGAAAAAAGGCAGAAATACCTGAAAGGTCTAACAATTACAAGATATCTTATTTTCTTAATAAAAAACCTTCCTTTCTTTTTAATAGTATCTCGCTTATTGTTAGAGATGGACCCAACAGACCCTATATGACTATGCTCGACAGAGAACGTTCTACTCAAATATGTAAAAATATGCAGGGTGTTCCATTTAAATTAACAAAGTTAGCATCCGCGGCCATTTTGCTTGTACTTCATTTGTTTTTCAAATGTCATTTTCGAAAAATTCATAAAAAATCGTGCAACTTTTGTGTTTTACATTTTGTTATAACTCTTAAAACAAAAAAGTTAATAGGGGAGTCAAAATATAGTGAATCACCCTGTTACATATAGTATTGATTAGTGACATTTTGATTTAAAAATGTGATCATGAACGCTATTATACGCTAATATTTAAAAATTTTTAACGATTTTTGTTTCATTAGAACACTTAAATATTAAAGGGCGTACCTATATCGTATTGAAAAATGTTTAAGTTAACGTTTACAATTTTCTTTTTTATTTCGAATTATGATTTTTTTTCTCAAATGTCTTATTAAAATTAAATTCAAAGATGTGCTCTGCATTCAAGAACAGTGTTCATATGCTCTGTATTGGCTTCTGTAATAACACCTCTAATCAACATCCTCTTTTATACAAATTCAAAATTCAAATTTTGTATATAATTTTTATAGGAAATAATCTTTTTAACAAATTCATTTTGCAATCGCATGTTACATATTTTAATTTATTTTAAAAGGATGTCCATGTAGTTTTTTATTAGTTTAAACTTCCTTTGTTTAACCTCTGTGAATTGGGTTTCAATTTCTTTTTCATGTACCTGTTTTAATTCTAACTTAAACTGAGTTTGTATTCTAATAATTTAACTGTTATATGTATGTTCCATTATATTTCATTTGATGAGTATCTTATAAACATTTTAAAGTATAACGATAAATTTTCAAATATTTTAGGAACTTTTAAAGGAGAGACCTTGTATCTGCTATGTCGTGCAAATCGCATCTGGGCTGCATTTTAGCTTACGTTAGACCATCCTGGGCTGTATAATTATTTAAATTTACGTTCTTGTTTCGAAAATGATACCATGTTTATTGCGGCCCATTTTCACTGAACTGCAGCAGAACCGCTAATTCTACTACACATTCATCATTTTGCGCGAACAAAGAATGTTTTAAAACAGCAGAAATTTAATTAACGTACAGCACGCTTTATATATCTACCGGAGTTTTAATTACTGGAATAGACAAAGAATAAATTTATTAGACGGCGTTACGTTTAAATCTAATGGTAATTTTTAGAAAACATATGCAGTCTAAAAGTATATTATTTATTTTATATACCATTGCTCTGGAAAAATATATTAAATCACCAAATTTGTTCCACTTAATAAATAGTAAAAATTGTTTTAAAGCAACAGAAATGTCCATAGTCGTATTTTCATGCTTCATTGATAATTAGTAATACTTTTTGATCTCATGGAAGTTTATTCGAAGGCTATTAAAATGTAATGGGAGTAAGAAGTTCGATTTAATCTTGGCAATGTCGAGATCTTTTTACTTTTGATGGGTTGACCTTGCACATGTTAGTTCGTTTATAATCGATAGAAAAATCGATTTTGTCTGGATATTGTATTTTGTTTTAACAAATGTACAAGGTAATTTATTTATAATCAGAAAATATTGTACAAGTGGATTAGCCTACTAATTAATGATATTATGGGAAACAACTACGCCGTGGTCTACGTCCAGCATTGATTTAAAGCACCCATACAGGCTGCAGATATTCTCTAAGGAAAAATTGCACTTAAGTATTTCTAAAAATGTGTAGTTGAAAACTGTGGAGACTTGGCAGGCTGAAAAAGATTCTGGATAGCTGTACAGTTTAGAACCGTACAGGTCAAGCGTGTGTGGCGTCGCGTCATTTCAGTTTGGTTGATACCATCGTTAACATGAAAATAGGGCGTAAAGTCTTTCTTAACCCGTTTTGCCAGCTGAGGTATTATCTCTAGATCATTTCGCTTTAACTCAAACATCTGTCAATCGCTTGTTTATTACCTAATTCCGATATTCCATCGACTGTATATGCCTCGAGAAATTAGATCTGCTTACCTAAACAGATTTCTCCTGTCTGCTTTCAAAGCAAATACTTCATTTGCAGCGAATGCATAAATTCTGTGAAAATGTTCTAATTTGACTTGCCCTGGAAAATTTTTAAAATATTGTTTTTCAAAAAAGTTAATTTTTGAGAACACCGCCACCAAAACTCAACATTTGTTCTAATGCTGAATGTGACAAATTCATAGTTGGCGACGTTGGCGTTAACAAAGTAATATAATTACGTTCCGTATCCAAACAGAAGGCGAAATTCCATTTTCGTTTGAATGCATTCGCAACATTCTTCCATTCCTCTTCTGTTCGTGGAAACTGCAAGAAAGAATACAAATATTCACTTTGACAAACTTAAAGATGCAAAATTAATTTGTTCCAGGAAAATGGCGAAGAGGATGGGTGCCAAGGCAATAGTACCAACAATGACGCTGAAATACCAATAAATGAACGTGCATGGAAAACATAATACAAAATCTCTTCAGGAGACACAAGAGCAATCTTTGACTAAAGAAGTTTACAGTTAAAGAGGATTTTAAAACACCTGGTTTTTGAGAAAACCATCACGATAAAATTACACAGTTTTCGGAAAGAACGTAGTGGAGAAACTTATCAACGACATTTTATTCCCATCTGAAATGGGAAATTTAACTTTGTTCTACAGGTTAGTTAGTGAAACAATACTCCAGTCTCACCCACATGACTGCCTCATTCACGCAGTGCCAGTCGCAGTACCAATAATCTTAACCTCCACGAGGTTATAATCGGGAGCTACGTATCAACGTAATTGAATCGGACCAAGAACAGCCATACTCGGTCGTAATTATTTCTCACATTTTGATGGGCAATGATCGTACGGTACCATTTTAATAAAGATTTTCCTTAATATTTTTTTATAACTTTCAGATAATCTTTATGAAGTACTTTGAAAACAGTATCACATATTTCAGAGATGATATTGCTGAGAACCGAATACTAAGTTGTCAAATTGAGATATTCACAGCTTCTGTTAGAAATCTTAATGCCGCCGTAAGTCGTTCATGAGGTAAAATATCAATGTGTTTTGTTTTTTAATGACTGCTGCTACTAGTACTAGAAGATTTAAATAAGTTGCTTCATCCATCCGCAAGTTACTGTACCAATCTCTAAGCACAACCCTCAATTCTGCATGCAAGTTTATGTAGGAACCCTCTCCTTTCCTGTGGCTACTCTGTGTACCATATTTTTCTAACGCACTTCTTGGGATTTCTATCAAGACCGCACTGTATTGCGTATACAAAACCGACAAGAGCCATACTATAATCCATGGTGTCCATTGCCCACCAGCGAACTGAAAGATATTCCGGAGCATCTGGAAGGTTAATTCAGGCATTTCCAAAGACAATAACTGCACAGTTTTTTTTTCAGTTTCAACATAATCACCAAACATAAATTGGTTTCGACTACTTAGTTTCTAATTTCCAATCTTAACGCCTGTCAAGTGATTGTTATATATGCGAGTCAGTCGATATCGATGTAGCTCATGGAACGCGTATCAGTCGTGTGCCCTTGGAGATCATATTTGTTATTGTTACATATTGAGATACCAAAATATATTAATTCACTCCTCAATAATCAAATTAAATACGGCACAAAGAAAAATTTCTGGTTGTATGCAGAGTGCCATTTTATGATTTTATACAAATGATATCCGCAAGCGTGGATTCGTAAGAGTTTCTCACGTTGCATTACTTGTTTTATTGTCTTCCTCTTCGCACTTTTACATAACATTTCTTGTTGAGATGTCCAGCCAACAGTTTTTTTTCCACCACATTCAGGTAAATCACTGTATCCATGATAAATTAGTAGCATGGTCACTGTAGTGTTAAATTTGTTCACTTTCATAGAAATAATTTTAATTTAAGTTTTGTTTTGAAAGTTCCAGCAAATAAAAGCACGTCGTGGAAAGTAAATGTAAACAATTATATAGGCACACTGAAAGCACAAAATGTTCACCGGTATAGAAGAAGCAATTTAACAAAATAAGTAGCAACTCTCTGATAAATGGGGTAACTGAGTGAGAAATCCATCGCGAACAACTTCTAAAGGAAATCTTCAAAGAAACATATTTAATTGTAAGGAAATATATAATGTTATTACAAGACAGGAATAATGGGACAATCATTAAAATCTGGAGAAATTTCGATTGAGCCAATCAATTGCGAACAAAAATTTCTGGCTAAAGATGATTCTAAACCACGAGTAAAATTATTAAATTGAAGCAAATATAATATGCGTTCAAAATAGATCTAACCAAATATAAATTATGTCATAAATTCTTGTGTACTTCGTTAATCCATCATTTGTTACCAAATAAAAATGAAAATGTACTCATAGCAAAGTCAAAATTAATAACACTGCACGTGTTGAGTAACACTGTACAAAGTATTCCTTAATTAGCCAGTTAAAGTTCTACATACTTTAATCTGGTAAAAATTAACACAATATGCAATTCTGACTAACAAAATACGAGTATAGCAGCTTGAAAATGACTATATTTGTCATCAGCAATCAGTTGTAGTATTAGTACTATTAGTAATTTTTTTTTTCTTTAAAGTTAAACATTTTCTAATACAAATGGTTAAAATTTTATTAGTTGTTTAGATGAGAAAAATATTATCTTATTTCAATTATATTACTATATAAGGCAACAACTTTGTAATATAGCTTGGCTAAAAAAATTTAAAACTTTCTGGTTTCAAAAACATAAAAAATTTGAGTGATTTTGTATTACAAAATATAAAAAGTGATTCCGATTTTTCTTTTTCACAATTAAATATATTTTACATTGAATTTTAAAATATTGTAATATAAAAATAAATTAGTAATGTGGAGTAGGTTATTGTTCACCAAAATAAACTCACACTAAGTCACCAAATCCTTTATTTTGCAACTGAGTAATAAGGAAAAACAAGACAATGTACAAAAGTCTGAAAACAAACATTTTTTGATTATGATGTCGTGACCCATCACTGGATCATTGGGTCGTAAGTTATATATGTTGACGCAGCGACTTCACAAATTTCGTTGCGTCTTGCGATATGGACGTTGTTGACTCAGGAACTCTTCAAGAAGTCGTAGTTATGTCCGTATACCAGTTCTGCCACTGTTTCTTGAATATTTTCCTTCCAAGCTGAATGAATTCCTAGGAGTACCATGGACAAGGTATCAGTTCAGCGACTACCCTCATGGTACATTTATTTCTGCCTTATATTGGCGATGTAGACATTCTACTAAACTATTCGCTGACCTAACAAGCAGTTCAAATACTTGAACAGGTACTACTCAAACTACCTGGCTTGATGGATGGTGATTAGTAGCGGAGTATCAAGATTAGCAATCCATTGGTCGTGAGAGCCCGAGCGACTGTTGTTGCTTCTTGGTCACATAGAGATACAGTTTGGGTAGGGTAGATGTAACGATGATGCCCATGAACTTGGTAACGGACAGGTGATTCCCAGATGCATCATAGTTTGACTTATCCGGTTAGACGTCAGTGTTGTTGAGCAACTGGCGGGCTTGGTGTTGTAACTATATGATGTTTGGTGCTATGGCCAGTTCGGGTAACCCTTTTGGTCGCGTAATTTCCGGGAACCGTTGATGCACTTCGAGGAAAATGAAGGAACCCGTAATAGTCTCGACACGGAAAAATTGGCACTAGGTCACGTCACTTCGCGAAGTTAGATGAGTGTCTTAATCCAGCAGTCGCCAATTTTGAATGTCTACGAGTAACCCGTAACATGCTAGGAAGTCAGGTTTGGTGGCGTGAGCCATTACGAATTTCCATGTAAATTGTCGCCGCAGTCTAAGGTTTAATGAAATGTTGATGGTGCCACGTGTTAATAATTGTGCCGTTCGCCATGAAAAGTATGAAAAGTTCTCTTGCGGTTTCGGCAAGCGAGAGATCTGATACACATAAATCTGTACAAGACTCTATTAAACATTTTTGTTTGTAACGAACAAGAAGCGCGATTTCGTTGGGCTAACGTCGTCTTCCACTATCAACAACTCCCCTTCTTATTTTCCGCGAAATTACAGGGCTTTCGGCATTTATTAGCTTCTAGTCCGAACTTCCAGTGATACCAACACATACTGTTACCTTTATATCTCCCGTCTCGGGACCTTGAACGCGAGCGGGTCCTCGGTCGTACATACCGTCGCTGTTGGTTGTCTTGACCTGCAATTTTTATGGCCACGAGCTCTTGAAGCACGGTGGTAAGCGCATTTTGCATGTAGTCTAGACACGTATTTATGGAAGCTACACAAGTGGCCGTTTCGGACACTTCCGCGAGTGGACCATACACTTCCACTACCGAATCCGCAATTTCCGCTCTTTTATCCAGGCTAAGGTCTTTATGTCCTGCGAGTAGGACTTGTATTTGTTTAGGTAAGCGAGCTAACCACAAAGCCTGTAACACTTCTTCGGGAAATGTTTTCCCTGCGAGTCCACGGAGATGACGGAGGAATTGTGATGGTTTCCTATCACCGAGAGGCTCATTTAATAGTCGACGAGTATTCTGCTCTTGCGAGGAGGCCATTATTTTAATGTGTTCACTTTTTAATATCACGTCCGGGTCACCAGTGTAGGGTAGGTTACTGTCCACCAAAAGAAACTCACTCTAAGTAACACAACAAATTATTTATTTTCCAACTAATTATTAAGGAAAAACTTGTCGATGTACAAAAATAAATCGATAATATCAGATAACGAACTGTACTCTGCAACAGCACGATGAGAAGAATGATGCATCACTTTCCTATCTCGCATTTATATCCCAAGAATTACCTGCCCAAATGTACCTGCCAGTGTTTTTGGCCATTAATCCCGGATTAGGGCTATTAATGGATTAGGACGATTTAATTACACATAAATACCCTTAATGCCCCAATTATAAATATTATTAGAAATGATTTAAATAAAAATATTTACATAAAGGTACTAAGCTTTATTAATAATTGGAATTTTTCAGTTATTCTGTCTTACGCCGAAATATGATTTTATTATTTCTGTGAAAACGGTGACGTACCAGGTGACTGGTGTAACATAGTGTAATGAACCAGTACTTATGTTATGTTTTGTGTAAGAGTTTCGCCATTTATTTTGTTAATTAACTTAATTGGCGAGAGCAATTATTGTCCGCGAGTCGAGTTGAACCGTCCGTTTGCCCCACTCTGACGAGTGCCGTGCGCATAATCCCACCAAGACTCCTGGTCAGTTAAGGGGGGATTGTGNTTAAAAAGTGCAAATGAACATACCAAAGTGACACAACAATGCGGTAATTAACAGTCATAATTTATGGAAATGCTGATGAAAACAAATTCCAAATAGTTTATATTTTTATAAACAAAGGCAGAGCTATCGGTGGAATCAGCGGTACAAAATAAGTAATGTACTGCCAGTGTTTTTGGCCATTAATCCCGGATTAGGGCTATTAATGGATTAGGACGATTTAATTACAGACAAATACCCTTAATGCCCCAATTATAAATATTATTAGAAATTATTTAAATAAAAATATTTACATAAAGGTACTAAGTTTTATTGATAATTGGGATTTTTCAGTTATTCAACCTTACGGCGAAATATGATTTTATTATTTCTGTGAAAACAGTGACGTACCAGGTGACTGGTGTAACATAGTAATTATCGAAATTGTTACCAACTTATTGAGAACCCCTGGAATTGTCTACGAGTTACATACTACATAAAAAGAAGTGAAAATCTGTACCGGGGAATGGTGTGTCGTCCGCTTCTTTATCCCATTTCTTGTAGTCAACAGATGTAATGTATTTCTAGATTTTTATTTTAACTATGTTCTCTTTTTGTGAGGGACCACGGTGTGTGTATTAAAAAGTGCAAATGAACATACCAAAGTGACACAACAATACGGTAATTAACAGTCATAATTTATGGAAATGCTGATGAAAACAAATTCCAAATAGTTATGCATTTATAAACAAAGGCAGAAATAAGTAATGTATTTACAACAGTTATTTCTGCCATTCGAGTTTTCTTATCTAAATTTATTTACTACTCAAATATGTTCTCCGTGTTTGGAAACACCCCGTGTACATAATGTGGTCGATAGTACTGATTATTTTATAAGAATAATATGTATCAAAGTTTTGGTAAATATTAATTGAGCATTTAAGAGTATGATTTTTTTTTAAATGGTACTGAGTATGANCATAAAGTAGGCGTCCAAATAGGGACGTCAGTGACGTCAATAAATCTAGTAAATCAAACTTTGCAATTGTGAATTAAGACTCCGTTTAGAGTTGGTAGTATACCGGGGGCAGCCACAAGTAACGTCTGAACCGAACCGTCACCACCGCAAAATAAAAACCAAGTAAAGTATATAAAGGGTGTTACCAAAAATTTGGCAACCGAGCAAAGTACGTTACAATAGTAATTATCGAAATTGTTACGAACTTATTGAGAACCCCTGGAATTGTCTACGAGTTACATACTACATAAAAAGAAGTGACAATTTGTACTGGGAAATGGTGTGTCGTCCGCTTCTTTATCCCATTTCTTGTAGTCAACAGAAGTCATGTATTTCTAGATTTTTATTTTAACTATGTTTTTGTGAGGGACCACGGTGTGTGTATTAAAAAGTGCAAATGAACATACCAAAGTGACACAACAATGCGGTAATTAACAGTCATAATTTATGGAAATGCTGATGAAAACAAATTCCAAATAGTTTATATTTTTATAAACAAAGGCAGAGCTATCGGTGGAATCAGCGGTACAAAATAAGTAATGTATTTACAACAGTTATTTCTGCCATTCGAGTTTTCTTATCTAAATTTATTTACTACTCAAATATGTTCTCCGTGTTTGGAAACACCCCGTGTACATAATGTGGTCGATAATACTAGTACTGTTTATTTTACAAGAATAATATGTATCAAAGTTTTGGTAAATATTAATTGAGCATTTAAGAGTATGATTTTTTTTTAAATGGTACTGAGTATGAGAAATATATTCTGGAATACTATATATTCCATTTACGGTAAAGAAATTCTAAAAATCTCCGTGGAAGGGTTGAAATTAACTCGAATGGCTTTTATAAATAGACCTGTCTTCTTAATTTTCTAAACGCAATTATTTAAGGAATTTACTGCCATTTTCTCGTAAAAATCAGTTGCGAGCAATTTGTCACATAAGTCGAGCCTGACACTAAATTTTCCGTTATCGAGGGTTTTATAATTAAAATCGATTTCCATTACTCCGTACGTCTATTTTGCACGGGAACTTTTTTTTATCCCTTTATTCTATATCCTCTAAAGACCTATAGGCTGCTTTCAGGTGTCTGCAAGTGAAAAGTGATGTAGGACTTTTTCATTAACAAAGTAATTTAGTTTCTGGGGAGAAATCGTTACATACATAATTTATCTGAGCTTTCAGTGTTCGTAATAAAAAGCAACAGAAAGTATTTATTTTACAAGATGTTTCAGCAACTTTTGTAATGGTTTCACTCAGTTTTCTAACTAATACTTTTAAGTAACGGATGCCTTCTTAACAGTTCTTTACACATTATTTTTTTATTTCTTAATAATTTCATATTTATGTTCACATTTCCAAAATTGTAATACCTATACCTAATAACTGTAAAAATAATTTAAAAAATGAGAAAAAATTTGGAGGCTTTTATGAAAAAAGTTGCTAACTTCAACATCATTCAAATCATCGAATTGCGTCAGAAAAAAAATTAATTGAAAAATAAAAATAGAGATACAAGTATATTGAATGTTAATTTAGCGTTATACGTATATTAACATAAAATTACATATATTTATGGTAAAGGATACCTACTATCTGCACAGCGTCAGTGACTTAGTTCTACAAACAGATGCATTGTTTTCTGGTTCGATGCAATTCAGACCACCAAGCAATTTCCGGATAACACAACACTATCCGCTCTCAACCAATTATATGGCGTTGCTAGTTTTCCCAGTTTGAAATTTCAAACACATTGGGTTTAAACTGAAGGAAGGAACTGGCTGTGCAATATATTTTTATACTTGAATAAGAATAATTTTCTAAAATAGTTCTTATGAACAATTTAATGAAATATATTACATGAATGAGATTCGGTTGAAAAATTGGAGATATGTAATAATAGGCTATAATTACAAAGTTAATTTGTTTAACTACTGCTATTAATACAGTGTCCGCCAAAATGTTTGTAGCCTCTGAAAAATATTTATTACTGAGACGGTATTAGTAATATTTATGGCAATTGTTTTCACAGCGCTCAACAATTTTCGGGCTAGAATTCTGAAAGTTTCCAGAAACATATTGCTGCCCTCTTGAAAGAAATTCTGAATCTGTAATTAAGCTCTCTGGCCGGCATTAATACTTGCAATGTGTACTGGCCCATGGCGTTATGTCGACGATTCTGCAAGTACCAAGAGTTGTTAATTTTCTCAGAAAGTAGTCCCCGTGCGATATTATACATTTATGCCAACATAGTTTCTAGTAACATTTTGAACGCCTGTTTGGGTATCGTCTTGAGCACGATTTTGCCTTTATTTCATTTATCGTTAAGAAGTTAGTTTCAGAAATAGAAAAAAGTCACAGGGCTCATGTCTGAAGAATAGAGTTGGATAAGCAAAGCGGTATGCACTGGTACGTTGTCGTAATGCAAAATCCACGAGTTATCTCTTGTGTTCTTGTCATTTTCTCCTGATTATCTCACGCAAATTGCGCAAAACTTGAAGGTAGTAACTATGCGATCGGGCACTAAAAATTCATGCTGAACTATTTTATTGCTGTCGAAGAAAACGGTTAGAAGGACCTTCACATTTGCTCAGTTCTCGCCTTATCTTGAATGTCTGCTTGGCCTTCCTGAAAACATTTATAACATTGGTAAACTCATGGCTGTGATGTAGTACTGTCGCCTTCTTTTAAATTTTGAACGTTTCGCTGCACTTAATAACGTTTTTAACACAAAATATCAAACATACTCTCTGATCTGACATTTCGCCACACAAAAGATCACCAAAAGAAGTCTTACTCATCCACTCTCTATTCGCTAAACACAAACTAAGCTTGACAGCTGCCTAAAAATTGGTAGGTACATCGCTATCAGTGCTGCCAATACATAAAAAAAGTATCAACTCGATGGACAAGATACAGCATGCGAAATTTGAGAGTTCCCGTAACTTTTTCATCGAACCTCGTATAATACGTTAGCTCGCTATACCTTCAAATTATTTTGTGGGTTACCGCTAGGTTTCGTAAAAAATTCGAATTATTTTTTGTAATATGTAGGTATTTATATTTCTTTATTTTCAGATGCAGTACTCTATTGTTCACCTAATTAAAATTCTTGCCACCCACGAACTGTTCCCTCTTAATATTCCTTGAGTGCCGTAACCCTAAGAACTGAGCCGTCACAGCAGTGTGATAAAAATGAAGTTTCAGCATTGGCTTTGTTTTCTAGTCTCACTGCACTAGTTTGTATGTATACCACCTATATTCGTAGCCGCAAACCACCAAAGCTTTGAAATAGTGCAATGATACGATCGAACGTGTCCGGTTTAAGAAAGGATGCGCCAATTGCATCGCCTCCTTACAATAAAACAGCTAAAACGATGTTCGCTGTGCCAAACTTCTTACAAGAATGTAAACTTGTTCCCCAAAAGGATGCAGCATGTAATAAAATTTTAAATTTATATATACCCCTTATCTATTAAGGCTTAGTAGTGACTCAGTGGGGAACAAGTG
Source organism: Anoplophora glabripennis (assembly GCF_000390285.2). Taxonomy (NCBI): domain Eukaryota; kingdom Metazoa; phylum Arthropoda; class Insecta; order Coleoptera; family Cerambycidae; genus Anoplophora; species Anoplophora glabripennis. The sequence continues at coordinate 63,398 of NW_019416998.1, read as the reverse complement.
CTAATGATAATTAAAGAATTATTAACATGTTTTTTTCTAAAAATATTGTGAAACTGTATTTTTTATTTACACAAATATAATTTCTTCATACTCTTATTTAAAAAATATATTTATGTTTACGTCTATTAACATCTACTTGTGTCCCAAAGTTTTTATATTATTTTCATTAAAAAAAAGTTGATGCTGAGGAGGCCGAAATAAAATTATCAACATGGAACATTAAAAGAACAAAATAAACAGTCCTCATAAACAATGAATTGTTTATTCATGTTTATGTATTTTTTTTTAGAATTGAATATTAATCAAGAATTGTTTTCGCGGATTATTTTTATATTTTCAAAAACTTCAGTCTAAAAAAACAAGATATTTGAATAAAGATATTCAAGGTGTAACTTTGACCTTTAGAATCACATGTCATATCAGTTTATTTTTTTAAATTCCGTCGTCAGAACTGAATTGCCTTTCGCAATTTTCATACCGCGCCGCTGAATAGGGTATAACCTCAAACAACGCCCTACACTGTTGTGAAATATCGACTTTCTTGATTTGTATATAAGTTTTTTTCATAATATCACACAGCAATTTAACAATGAACAGAAAAGTAATATTTCATGCAAAAAGTAGCAAAATTACCTGCCGCAATACCATCCGATAACATAAAAACTAAAATATAGATATTTGTACCAAATAAAATCGGTGACATGACACTTACAGCCATTTATTTGCCAAATTGGCGTTTTGGTTGTTCATGTGCATTTTTAAGAATTAATTTGTCATAATAAAATTAAAATTGTAATAATGTTTTAATTTTGACGCAACAACTTATTGAGTTATATATGACCAAGTAATGGTAATAGTTAATAATAATAAAAGTTCTTTAAACTAATCATGTTAGCCTTGATTTTTTAGAGGCATAATGTTGGTCCCCTGATTACGCAACTTTGCCCCCATTTAAGCTACTTCGTAGTTTTTGCCGTTTTCGAAATCCCTGTAGTGAGAAGCGAATTTGTAACAGCCTGTATGTGTATAGTTCACGTAAACTATAAAAGTCATTGTCAGAAGTCTCACACTGAGTCTGTAAATATTTTGAATTAAAAACTTTAAATGGTTTTAAAAAATATTTCACATAATATGTCAGATTAGTAAAAATTTGTATTTAGGTATTTTGTTTTCATTTTATGTCTAAGATGATTGCTTTACAATGAGAAATATGCTTGCCATGTCAGCGGCTAAAAGACAAGTCTTGAAACAGTTTTTCATTTCAAACATTTTTCCAAATAACTTCTTGCATCTATCAAACTTTTCGTTCACATCAATCTTTAATTTATAAATCTATTTTCACAGTTTGTCGGGATATGCCCCATTATTATATAAACACAAGTATCAAAAAGTTACGAAAACAAAACCGTATGTTCTTAAAATTTGTTCAGATTCTTGTAAATTATGAAATATAATCACGATATTTATTGACTTCTGAAATTCCTTGCATAAAATTGTATTTTAAATTTAAATTAGTACCTACCTTTCTATATCTACTTACGAGCTTCATGATGATTTTAAAAAATAATTGGAAATATTGGGCACTTTATCATCTGTAGTAGCAGTTTCTGTTTTGACGTTTTACTCTAAAGGTTGACTTTGACCTGAAAATGTTTTTAAAGATTCGACACAAACTACCATCAGTAAGGCTTTGGAAAAATAAAGGTTCGCACTATTTCAGTTGATGTTTTGAGTGTCAAACGCATCGCAGCAGGGCTGGTTCCAAAAGAGCTAAATTTTCTTTAAAAAGGACATCGCAAACATGTTGCTGAAAATATGCTTGAACGAACTAATTCGGACTCTACATTCATGCAACGCATCATAATGGAAGACGAGACATGGGTTGACGAGTTTGGACGAGCCAACAAGCTTCGGAATGGTGCCTTTCTAATAAGTCGAAACCCAAAAACCACGTCGATCAAAAATCAAAGTCATTGTATGTACAGTTTCGCTTACTGTACTGCCACTATGATGGCTTAAAACACTGTACTGTCACTATGATGGCATAAAAACTTGATTCACTTTATTAAAACAAACTTGATGAAGTAATCTGTATATTTATATAATCAAAAATGTAAACTTTTAACAAAATAGGGAGACATGTTGCCTCAACAGGCCTTCGTACACACCTGGCTTTTTACTTAACCGTGAAGGGCGCAGAGGGTATAGAAAATAGATATTTGTTTTATGTTGCAGGCCTTTTAAAAAAGGTCTGTCGCAATTGATGAAGTGCAAGATGAGTACGACAGAACCGTCTTACGCTCTAACAGTCGTGTTGACTATTTTCTTTAACTATCGTGGTATTGTCCACACAGAATTTCTTCCGGATGGAGAAACAGTGAATAAAAAATATTATCTGGGGGTTATAAGGCATTTGAGAGAGAGTATCCGTCGCTAAAGACCAGATCTATGGTTTTTGTATCACGATTGCATAAAGCGATAATTGTAAATGAATTTTCCATCAAAAACTTAACGAATGTCACCGAGTAACCGTCGTATTCGCCGGATATGGCTCCTGGTGACTTTTTTTCTCTTTTTCTCATATTACCACTTCGTTTCGAGTCGATGGAAGCTATAAAACAAAAATCGCTGAAGATGTTGAAGTCCATGCCAGAATATGCGTTCACAAAATGCTCTGACGACTGGGTTGTTCGTTTGGAAAATTGTATAGCTTCAAATGGAGCCTATTTTAAAGGAGGCAAAATAAATTTTAATTAATTGAACTTGTTTTTATTGCAAATTCAGGAAACATTTTTGACGTAATCCACATATCAATATTAAATAATTTTAAAATTTAATAAAACGTAAAAATATCAATTAAATAAAAATTTAATTAAAATAAAACGCAATTTTTTAAATATTTTGCATGTGTACGCATTGATAAAAAATAAAACAACTTTTAAATAACATGTCAATACACATACAAAATTACTTTCCATTGTACTTTCGTTCTCTCTGCTACTTCGTTAGTTTCATACAATTATAAAAAGTTGACAACAGATTCCAGCATGTAATTAAGTTCGGGAGCTGCCCAATGACGACGTAGACAAAAGTTTAAGTGCTGGTTAAGAAACGAATTATACTATTCTATTGTCTATTTAAAAAAAATGTTAATTTCAGATTATTATTTTGGGAAACACGTACTATTACCCCTAAAAAACTAACTAACCCTCATTTAAAGTTACACCTTTTGTAGCAAACTAACATCACCGTCACTTAATTTTGGTTTTTAAGTTTTTGTGCCATTTTAAAACTTAAAATTTCATTTGAATGTCAAAAGCGATTGATTTTTCCATTCACAAAGAACCAAAGGATACATTTTGATAACACAAAAGAAATTATGTTTATTAAGTATTTTATTCAGTTATTTCGGTTTTTCTTCATCTTTATTCATATTACATCAATTTACTGTTACTTTTTGTTATACACATGTTGCATACTTGCAGAAATTATGTGTTGAGTGTATCCTCTATCCAATTTTCTCTTTCATTCCCTTATCACAAACTTTATATCATAACCATAACTGAATATATATTCACCGGTAAAACAATCTAATAGTTTATTGGACATGGGAGACCAAAACAGATTGTAGATAACGGCGTCTAGGTGATAAAACGTTGTGACCGACTGTCCCGAAGGCAATCAAATTGTACCTAAACTTAAGCCATCAAGGTAAATAAATATGTATAGTATCACGAAAGTTGGTATACAGATAATATGAAGTAACCCTGATAACAAATTGAAGTAGTCGGTTTTAGTAAGTTCATAAATAAGTTTGTAAATTGCTTGTACCATTATACAAGAAAGAGAAATTTAAATATACCTTGTAAATTTTCTTTAATGAAGTTAATGTCAGCTTTTTCTAGTGTTTTTTGGAATAACGTTTAGGAAATAAAAGATTCTATACTTACATTTAGTACCGGTCTACACATCAATCCATCCTACCTGCATTTCTTACTGTTAAGAAACTATAGTCCACAAGTATTGGTTCACTCGAAATTGCAAGTTTTTCACAGTAGGCTGGGGTGCGTGCATTTATCATCGTATTCTATATTTGTGTTCTAACATCACCCATCACCCGTAAATACCAACATGTGTAAGAATTAACTACTAAATATATTTCTTTGAATTATTAGGACATTCTTAGCAATTTAAATATATCTCATATGAATTTTTATATTAACTTTTTTTATTTTAAGGTTTTATTTTCGATAATTATTTATTTCTGGTTATTTAGTATGTACCTGTAAGTATATTACTGATATTACTCAATGGAGGTTAGGAGTCTTATCTGTGGGGAAATATCTCTGCCTACATTTTTGATATGGAAGAACATTGTTTGAGAGCATTTAATAAGATTTTTTAGAGAAATATTTTTGAAACTACTTGAATTAGCTCAGTATCTTTTTCTAATTACGCGGGATATATAGTGATATGCGCATAACCTTCTCTATAACCACATGTTCTTGGATTGTTGATATCTCTATTTAGTTTTCGTGATATTGTTATTTAAGTGCAACGTGTTTAAATGTTAGTAACAATTTTTGAAATGCGCAATTTTCTGGAACAACGATGCAACGTCAAATTTTGCCTGAAACTGAGGAAAACTTCTACGGAAACGTTTCAACTTTTGAAGGAAGCTTACGGGGATGATGCTTTGGGTCGTACGCAATGTTACCAATGGTTGTCACGATTTAAAAGTGGTCGTTAGTCAATTGAAGATTATTCTCGACCAGCAAGGCCTTCGACTTCAACTGATGACTCCCACGTTCAGAAAGTCAAAGATCTGGTGCATACAAATCGCCGAATGACTATCAGAGAAATTGCATTAGAGGTTATCAACTCAATTGGGTCATTCCATGAAATTTTGATAAAAATAATTGAACATGCCTCGAGTTGCAGCGTTGCAGCAAAGATTCTTCCTCGTTTGATGACCGAACAACAGAAAGAAAATCGTGTGGACGTTTGTTGGTAACTCTTTGAACAATCCAATGACGATGAAGCATTCATTTAAAGGATCACAACGGGAGACGAAAGCTGGGTATATGGCTATGACATCTGCTTCAAGAAAGTCAAAGTGATGGTCACTGTTTTTCTTTCGACTTTAATGGAATTGTTCATTTTGAATTATTCCCTCAAACTGTGGAGAGACAACTTAGGGTTCTCGCACTATGACAATACTTCCGCACACTCAGCTTTGTTAATTCAGTTTTGTGCCAAAAACCAGATTACTGTTCCCTCCGATCCTCCTTACTTGCCAGATCTGGCTCCTTGTGATGTTTCTTATTTCTAAAATAAAATCAGTGCTGAAAGGACACTGTTTTCAGACTACTGATGATATCAAAGCAAATTCGTTATAGACTTTTAAAGACCGTATCAAATTAAGCTATCCAGGACTGCTTGGCGAAATGGAAATACCGGTGGGAAAAGTGTGTGAAAGGGGGGGGGGAGTTATTTGAAGGAAGACAAGGAGCGAAAGTATATAAAATTAATAAGGTTCGTTTATTTTCTGTAGAGATCTCGTACAAAGAATTTTGGAGTAAATATGTTATTCGTATTGAATTTATTTAATTTGTAAAAGAGGCATGGCTGCTGTTAGATTTTTTAGATAGGTTTTATTTTTCACCAGAACGTAAACATATTTAGCATTAAATTTGCATAAATTGAATTAATTGGATATTGAATTACTATTTTAAAATTAAATGATACTTGAATAATTTGGCATTTTAGGGCATTACGGTAATAAGAAAATTGCTCTATTCAAAAATGCAGTATTGTTCCTACAAGAAAAGGAATAACATCTTCATTTTATAATAATATGTATATTAAAACCGCTAACGTAATTAACTGTGCCAAAGGCAATCACTACCCCTTTCTACCACTAGTTATCGCTTTTTTATTATACAGGGTGATTCAGAACATATCCGAAAAAATTAGAGAATAGATGCTTCATCCTTATACCCGTAGTTTCCGAGAAAAAAATTATTTAAGTTGTAGTATTTAAAACCCTTACATCGCTGGGCTACTGTAGTTTCTAGCATCATTCGCGTTTAATTCGCTCTCTCTCCTCCTGGCTCCAGGCGATTCCGACTACTGAAATCCGATTTTTATAGGTATTACAATACTTTTCCAAATGCCAAAAATAGCTTACGTGTATAGCAACTTGATGGTTATCGTTTTAATTTATGGTGAAGCAAGACAATATTTCTGTTATGGTGAAGTATTTGTGTGATGGTGAAGCAAGACAACATTTGTGTTAGTTCGTAGAAACTGGGTAAGACGGCCACTAAAATGTATTTACACGTCGGTTTACAAAATTCCTTAGGAAAGAAATTCTTACAATTTTTTGTCTGTTCATTTTTATTACACTTTGCCGTTGTGCCGGTCTATGACTGCATGCAAAGTCAGGTTTTACAGTGGACCAATTTCCAGTGCCGTGCAGAAGTTTATTTTTAATCATTTCGAACTGCCCTTTTCGGATAAGTACTGAATCATCCTGTATACAAGCTTGGCCAAACACCTTCTGAGTTGCGCAGATCAGGAAGAGAGTCCGCAGTGCAAAAATTACTTCTGTACTAAATACCACTAAATACTAAATACTTATCTATGCTCATCCTGAAACTCGCGGAGAATATGAATGTGGTCAAATATTATCTCAAACAGTGAGTTTCGTATTAAGCCGTCTTATAAATAATTGCATGTTTGAAGAATAAAAGTTAACAGCTTTATTAAAAGGTTTGTCCACTTTAATAAGACGTATTTGATAAAGGTAATAGTCAGCGATAGAAGCTGTTTGATTTTCGCGAAGTGAATTACGTTTCTTTTTCAGAATAAAATTTAGTAATGTTAACGAGTGCACGTTGTTGCATAAATCTAAATCTAAATTTATTTTCATGTAATAATAATTAAGTATACCTAAGACTTTGTAAAAACTATGACCAAAATTCAGTTTAGGAAAGTCATCTTTGGTTATCCATATCTTAAGCACAAAAGACAGGGACCTCATGATACATACAAAAATCGCCTTATTTTTTTATATACATCCAATCCTGAAATTATTAACGCATCTTTTCAAATCAGTGTGCATAAAGCAATATTGTTTTAAAACCTAATTCCAATTATTAAATATAATAGCCTTTAGCCCTTATACCTATAAAAGAAAGCAGGTGTTGTTTAATACCCAGGTAGAGCAACGTAAATATATCCGTAACCAATGAGTTTGATGCGCCTGTGTTAAGCTTTTGTTCCAGATCGCTCTTAGATGCGCCCAATATATTACCCTTTATCCAACAACAGCGCATTATATTGTTTTTTTCCTTCTTGCAGACAACTCTAGATTAAGGCCTCACCTGTCCGAGCTGAGACAGATGAATTTAATTTAACTCCATTGTCCGTAAATTCCCTTCTTCGCTTTAACTCACTTTTAAAACGGAGTGGTATTGACTTCTTAAAAGCTGTCGTACTTTTATATATTTTGTGTTTGTCTAAAGGTTTATGCGATTTACCGGATGTGTTTTTGCAACTGCAAAGTCAAATAAACTAAGACAAACACAGGTGCGGGTGAATATTATTTAACTTTTAAAGCTGCGGGATAGATGAAAGTAAACACTTACTCATCGATTTGGAAGTAGTAGGAACATATCAACTTGAAGGTTTCACATTTTCAGAATTCGTTGATATTATTTTTGTTTCCTTAACAAAAATTGAATTTGAAATATAACGAGCGTTCAAATAAAACCGTGGTCAAGTTGGTTCTGAAAATTTGGACGTAGGGCGTAGCGTATAGCAACTGAACTTAAACGTCATCTGTCAAAGCGCTATATCGCCGCTATCAATTTGAATATTTTCGTTTTAAAAAGCGTTTAAAATGGTGTTTTCTGAAGAACAAAAAGTGTTTATCATAGAGTCCTACTTTAGAAATGGACGCAAGATTGATGGAATATGGAAGTATTCTATTGAGGAATGTTTCATAGAATTTCAAATTCAATTTCCCGGCGTTGTTGAGTACAAAATTTTTCAAAGTGCAGTTCAGCGTTGTGTTAATGTTTTTCGTGAAACGGGCAGTGTAACAAGAAAAGAAGGAAGCGGCCGACCTAAAAAGCGGACTGAAGAATTAAAAGAAAATGTCCAACAAATAATGGAAAATGCGCCAAGAACTTCTGTACGTGTTTTATCACAAATGGTGGGAGTATCAGTCGGTACCTGCCACACAGTGTTAAAAAAAGATTTGCGTTTGTTCTCCTATCGTTTAACTTGTCAGCAAGAACATCATGAAGTTGATTTTCCGCGACGGGCTGTATTTTGTGAATGGTTTTTAAACAACTACGGTGAACTTCATAATATCACCTTTTTTTCTGATGAAGCCTGGTTTCATTTAAGTGGTTACGTAAACTCACAGAATATGAGAATGTGGTCTTCTGAAAAACCAGATAACTTTTTTGTCGAGGGCCCTCTACACGCTCAAAAAATTGGAGTTTGGTGTGCTCTCAATCGAAGGAGGATTTATGGACCAACTTTTTTAATGGTACTCTTACTGCGCAAAGGTATAGAGAATAAATTATCGCTCCTTTTGTTAACCAGCTGGAAGAAAACGAAATTACAAAGTTTTACTTTCAACAAGATGGCGCAAGGGCACATACGGCAATGCTGAACATGAATTTCCACCGAGGTCATGTGATATTACGCCGTGTGATTTCTTTTTGTGGCCTTACCTTAAAAACACTATTTTTGAACTGCCTATTCCTGATTTAAACCATCTGCAGGCTCGACTTATAGACAAGATTCGTGAAATTAGCAATACCCCGAGCATCTTAGAAAATGTCTTTAATTCTTTGAGGAACAGGTGTGAAAAGTGCTTTGAACAAGGAGGGGGACACTTTCAGTAGCTGCTTTAATTTATTGTTATAACAAGGAGTGGGACACTTTCCGCAGCTCCTTTAATTGTTTGTTATTGTTATCACGATTATTCTTTAAAATAAAGTTATATAGTCATTAACGTTATTGAAACTGACAGCTGCTATACAGCTCGTTGAGAAATGAGGTTAAGTTGGTCGCTATAAGCTACTCCTTACGTCCAATGTGTCAGAGCCAACTTCGACTATGTTTTTATTTGAACGCTCGTTACAATTATTGTGGGGTGCCTCCAGTAAGTTATCTATCTGTTGGTTTCTGTTTCCATCAAATAGTTAGAATATAATCCAAGTATTTGTACTGTACTACCTGCCCCTTCTAGAGGAAATAAGAAATATAGAAATTGTTTAAACTATAGGCGATATATAACCTACAAAATGTGTTACACGTCGTACCTTAAATGGTGTTCTCTACTCAATGTGATAGACCTTTAGTGATAAATGTGTTGTCAATATTGCATGCTAATTTTCCCACCAACTTTTTATTTATGCAATTAAAACTAGATCAAAGTTATAATTTTCAATGTTTTAATGTTTCAATTTTTTTTTAGGTTTTTCTCAAAATGACTTATTATACTGTTCCTTATGTACAAGATGTTTCTGATATAAGTGTGTTTCTTGTAGAGGGTCTAAATGCTTCTGTTTTCTAGAAAATTCATTAAGAAAATTAACCATAAATGTAAGCCGACCCTGTGCATCTTGTGCACGTGCACTTCTTTAATTGGGTGACATTCCAGTGACTTCCACAATCAAGCAAATGTGATGGTAGGTCAGTAGTCAGTATATCTTACATTCTTTAGTTGTTTCTTGCAGTATTACTTAGCCGGCGTATAAAATGTTTTATGACAAAGAACTAGCAGATATGATGTTAATTTATGGAGAATGTCAGTACAATTGAGACTTGTCGTTTGTATGTGGTTGTATGTAACAGACGACAACCTAACAGTAGAACAGTGCAAGAGGCAGTTTAAAAGTTTTACGGGATACCGGGAATGTCCACCTGACATATGAAGGTCTCAACATGTGTGGACAACGAAGAAAACATCATAAACCTCGTTGAGGAAGGTTCGAGGCGCAGTACTAGCGACATTGACCGAGAAGTGGGTGTATTTAACACTACCGTGTGGCGTGTGCTACGGGAACAATTATTACACAATTATTACACCCCTATCATGTACAAAGGGTTCAGGTAAGATTTTCAGCTCCGTGTGGAATTTTGCCAGTGGTTTCGACATCAAATAGCACTAGATTCGGATTTTACAAGCAAGGTGCTTTCTACGGATGAATGTTACTAGAGACGGCACACTAAATTTTCACAACATTCACTATTGATGTGATGCAAATCCTCACATTGTTCAGAGATCTCGGTTCCAGCAACGATTTTCATTGAATTTGTGGTGTAGTGTTTATAGTGACAGATTACTCGATCCGAAAGTGTTACATGCACATTTAAATTGTGCTGCTTATTTAAAGTTTTTCGCAAACGCCTTACCGGATTTGTTGGAAAACGTCCCTTTACAAATCCGTACCCAAATGTTCTTCATCCATGATGGTGCCCCTCCCCAATTTTTGCATACCAACATTCCGGAAAGGTAGATCGGACGAAATGGCCCTGTACGTTGGCCAGCACGAAATTCGGATATGAACCCTCTAGACTTTTTTGTTTGTGAAACAAAATGTGTATCGAACACAGATATCCAAGCACATCGAAACAACTTTGAACAATTTTTGTCTATTGGTAAGTAATTCGTTTATTCTTTTAATTGTTTATGTTACTGTTTAAACGAGATTTAGATAAATTTCAGCATTTTCGAACACAAAATTTAATCCGTCAAAACCGCCATCAGCGCTTTCGCACTTCTTCGCGCGGCAACTACCATATGTAGAGTTACAACTTGCTGCTGTACCAGGGACGGCTTTAAAGAACCCCGCACTTTTCTTATGGAAAATGGCTTTCAGTTAATTTTCTTGAAATTTTGCGGGTTGATAGTTCTCAATATGTAGATCAAAAGTCTCAATGGCACAAAGCCCCATAACCCCCACTCCCCTTCACCAAAGCCCACCATATCATTTGATCTATCGTTCATCAATTATTTGTACTCCATGATTTTCATCATTTCGATTTACAGCATCCAATGTGGTGTTTATCAAGGAGCCATCGGGGTATCTAATATATTCTGTATATGGCGTGCATACCCTAAATATCGTAAGACACATTTTTTTTTTCAAGGTAGCTGCAGTGTGGCCTGCAGGAATTAAATGATTCACAATAAGTCATTAGTGAAATTCATATGGCGAGGCTATCAGGGATAAGGGTCAAGCAAGAGGGGTATAAAAGGTGGTAAATGATCGGGGGGGTGGAGGGTCGGAGCTAATGGTTGTCTGAGAGTAAAAATATTTTGGTTGGCCAATACTCACGATCAGTTAAATCCATCCTCAATTTTCATTGGGACAGTGGTGGTGGGGGTGGGGGTACGTGAGAGAGGAGGGGTTAGATGGTCGGTGGTTGAAGGTTACAGGGGTGGTTGTATGGGGTAGTCGTTGGTTGGACTGCAAGAATAAAAATGTTTCACAATCAGAAATCAGTTATATCCCCCTAGACCCTTGGGGTGGATTTTTGGGGGGAAGAAGGGGTTATAGGGTTTCGTGCCCATTGAGACTTTTGATCTACATATTGAGAACTATCAACCTGCATTTCAAGAAAATTAGCCGAAAGCCATTTTCCGTAAGAAAAGTGCGGGTCCTTTGTTTAAACATTCATGTGATTTTTTTTTCAATTTAAAACATAATGTTTAGACCAGTTGCTAATAAAAGTTGCTCATTTTCCTACTCTCTATTACGCTGTTCAAGGAACGCACTTACTTCAGAAACACCCGATATACACACTATATTTGATAACGAAATAATTTAGAACCAGAGTTAGACTTGTATGTATAGATGGGTGAAGGAGTGCATTGAAGACAAAGAGGAAAAATACCTACAACTGCATTTTTTATAATCAGGAGCGTCCAAAAACTTTTCAGCTAATGTGATTCTAGTCGTAAGAGGACATCGTTGCTGATGAAGTCAGATGACCAGAATAGTAAAGGGTGAGGAACCGCCATAACAAAAAAACGGAAACCGCAAACACAGTTCTTTTTGACATGGATTCCATCTTACTAAGTTTACAGTCGCAAAGATTGTAACGTCAACGTAATTATTTTTTCCTTTTTCTTACATATTTTTTGTATTTCGTGAAAGTGCTCTTTTTTCTCAATATTAAAAAGTTTTCCAATATATCCTCCCTTGCAAAAGATATAAGACCGTATGAGAAATTAAATACAAGTTAGATCAACTCTCTTCTGACTTTGTCAGTGTTTCCGTGAAATCTAAGATAATTCCAATGTTTATATTCACTACTGACATATTTTAATAATCATATTCTACAAAAAAGTGATTTAGTTCTGATACTCCGGAAAGATTCGAAATTAGCAGTACAGCGTTATAAAGACAAATAATTTATGTCAATTATAAATTAAAAATTGAAAGTATCTTGTTTTCCACGACAATGTTGATAAAATCAGTAGACTGATCGAGTCTTCTCAATACACATATTTTATACTTTTAGAACGGAAAGGGATATCAAAATTTTCAAATCAAATCAATCAAAGTGATTGAGAAAAAAGAATCAGAAAAATGTGTGGAAAAAATCATTATATCAAGACTTAGAACGTTAGCTTACCAAGGTGGTATTTTAAGCAAAATGCTTCTAACAGTCATAGCAGTGACTATCAAAAAATCTTATTATAGTCACTTGTTATAGGTACATCACCACTTGCGGTTTCATATTTGCTCCTTCCATTTTCCTGTAATGGCAGTCAATCATCAGTTCTAGATCACCTCTTGAACGTATATCGACGCTTTAGTACGAAAACATGCTATCTCAGATTTCTGTTGGAAAACATGCTATCTCAGTGTGACTAGAAATTTAAGTTGGCACATTGAATGATTGAAACCGTGCATTTATAATAGATATACACAATATATGTTTAAAAACGTAAGGAATGTTTGTTCAGGTACATTGTTTATTTTATTTTTTTTATTCAACATTTTTCAATTAATTTTGTTAAGTTACTGTTATAAACGACAAAATTGTTAATTAAAAAAATAGAATAATATGCAATATGCTGCAACACGTACATTACTCGACGTTTTTTGAAATAACAAATTATTTTAAAAGAATAGTGTATATTTATCTTAATATACAAAAATGTTTATTACTAAAAATTATTCGATTTTCTTCATACAAGTTTGCTTTGATATAAAAATTAATAGCGTACTCTTATCTGATTTATAGTCGCTACTCCTGATACTCTTATTTTTCTTTTTCACAAAATCTGGGATGTACAATTTATTCTGATAATAATTTTGTATGTCTAAGGAGACTGCAATAAAAATAATTATATAGTGGACCAGGCTAGGCCCCAAACTCCGGGTCCTAATCGTTCTTACTGCACCTCAATAAAAACAAGGTAGCCGCGTCTTTGCACAGACTTTGGAAATGAAATGCAGGTACGCGACACTTTTATTATCGGTACTTTATGATCTGTTGATGATAACATGTGTCCATGGGGAACCGCGGAAATGTGCACGTGCAAATCATATGCGCCCGTCGATCGATAGATGTACACCTACATATCATTCAACTTTATATATTATATTTATATTTTGATTATTATGTTAACTCTATTAACAAAAGTAAGAGTAGTGACTATAAATCAGGTAAGAGTGCGCTATTAATTTTTAAATCAAAGCATATACCTGAAAAATGAA
>NW_019416998.1:42629-48387 GCF_000390285.2 Anoplophora glabripennis | reverse complement strand
AACATGAATTTCCACCGAGGTCATGTGATATTACGCCGTGTGATTTCTTTTTGTGGCCTTACCTTAAAAACACTATTTTTGAACTGCCTATTCCTGATTTAAACCATCTGCAGGCTCGACTTATAGACAAGATTCGTGAAATTAACAATACCCCGAGCATCTTAGAAAATGTCTTTAATTCTTTGAGGAACAGGTGTGAAAAGTGCTTGGAACAAGGAGAGGGACACTTTCAGTAGCTGCTTTAATTTATTGTTATAACAAGAAGGGGGACACTTTCCGCAGCTCCTTTAATTGCTTGTTATTGCTATCACGATTATTCTTTAAAATAAAGTTATATAGTCATTAATGTTATTGAAACTGACAGCTGCTATACAGCTCGTTGAGAAAAGAGGTTAAGTTGGTCGCTATAAGCTACTCCCTACGTCCAATATGTCAGAGCCAACTTCGACCACGTTTTTATTTGAACGCTCGTTATATTAAGGTATTCGCTTTTATAATTTGTTATTTCAAAAATCAACGAGTAATGTACGTGTTGCAACATACTGTATATTATTCAATTTTTTTAATTAACAATTTTGTCGTTTATAACAGTAACTTAACAAAATTAATTGAAAAAGTTGAATAAAAAATATAAAATAAACAGTGTGCCTGAACATAAACATTACTTACTTTTTTAAAAATAGGTATATTATACAGGGTGTCCGCGTTTTTTGTAGCAGGACTTTCTCAACTTGTACTAAAAGTCCTTTAAAAAAAAGTTTATGTAAACATATATGTATAGATGCGTCGTTTTCGATTTACAGTGTTCAAGTTTAAAATGAGAATTGATTTTTTATTCGTAAAACAAAAACCCCTATTTAGAATTTGTTGAAACTTGGCAACTTTGTTTGTAATAATAATACTCATTTTCTCACATAATTTAATTTGTCCTATTTTCTCCAGCGCCTAACGTATCTCAAATGATGTGGAGTTATTCTGAGAGCAGCGTTCTGGATTCGTCGTACAAGTTCCTTTTGTGAGTTAATAGGCGTAGACTAAACTGCATCCTTAATAAATCTCCAAACAAAAAAATCCAAAGGTGTTAGATCAGGCGATCGCGGAGGCCACCCAACTGAACCTCCACGATCCACCCATCTCTGTGGATACTCTGTATTCAGCCAGTTTCGTACCACCAAAGTGGGAAGGGCATCCATGTAATTGAAAAAACTAGTCTATTCTTTGTTGAAAACGAACATCGTCTAGTATGTTATCACGCTGGGTAGTTAAAAATTCAAGAAATAATTGACCGCTTAGTCTATTGGACAGTATTAAGGTCCCAACAAAAAATCCTTAGCAACTCAAAAACAGACATATTCACGGCACACTTTATAACAAGTAAATAAATAAATTAAGCAAATCTCGACCCATTCATGAAAATGTTTTATTTCTGACTAAACAAAAGCGAGATAGGAATCGCTAAATCTGAGAATAATATCAAACTTACCAAAAAGCAGTGGCGTATTACATTTTTTTCTATCTTTATGAAGCTGGTATCTTGTTGTGACGCCACTGGAGAAAATAGGACAAATTAAATTATGTGAGAAAATGAGTATTATTATTACAAACAAAGTTGCCAAGTTTCAACAAAGTCTAAAAAGGGGTTTTCGTTTTACGAATAAAAAATCAATTCTCATTGACTAAAAATAAACTTGAACACTGTAAATCTAAAACGACGCATCTATACATATATGTTTACATGAACTTTTTTTTAAAGGACTTTTATTATAAGTTGTGAGTCCTGCTAGAAAAAATACGGACACCCTGTATAAATTTATTATAAATGCATGGTTTCAATCATTCAATGTGCCAACTTAAATTTCTAGTCACACTGAGATAGCATGTTTTTACCTAAAGATCTGAGTTAGCATGTTTTCCAACCAGTGGCGTACACAGCTTTTTTGTAAGAGGGGGGGGGGTACACTTTGCAGTAAGATTTTGCTAAAGATTTTTTTTAATGTTTTAAAAATGATAAAATAAATACGAAATTGAAACAGAAAATTTTTAATTTTATACAACTTTTAAAAAATACACATTGTAATAATATTAGAGATGTATATTAATTTTCCTTGACTGTTTTGAAAAGTCATCTAGAACTTCTTCTGGAGCAACCGGAATATCACGATGGATGTTCAGGAGCGCCAAGCCGTTAGCCTTTCTTCCCCAGTGGTATTCCTAAGATACGTTTTTAATCTGCGAAGCGTTGAAAATGATCTTTTATTTGTTGCTGTTGTCACAGGAAGTGTACAAAATATTTTTATCAATTTGCTCACTGAAGGAAAAATATTTTCGTTACATTGGCGTAAAAAGTCTATAGCACATTTAGGATAAGCGTTTTCATCGACACCATTGAGGAACCGACACCACCACATTTTTAATTCGCCAACGTTTAGTCCGATTCAAGTACGATATTGGAAACAACAAAATATATACGGCAATAGGAAGTTTTAATAGGTATATAATTATTGTTAAGAGTTAAAGCTCATGGGGGGGTTTGAACCCCCACAACCCCCCCCCCCGTGTGTACGCCACTGTTTCCAACTGAAATTTGAGATATGTTTTCCAACCGAAATCTGAGAGCATGTTTTCGTACTAAAGCGTCGATATATAGTCAACTTAAATCCGTTAATATTTTTAATATCGTTCATGGAATATATCAAAAATATATATCATAGAAAAACTTGTTTACGTATTTCACCTATATTTCGACAAATATGTCGAGCATAATTTTGAACATTAGTCTAACAACAAATTTCTAAAAATGGTGCTGATAATATTCAATGTGCGCCATAAAAGTTCCTAGAAAAATACAAACGTCATGTTCAACTTAGAAATATTGAAAGTGCATTTAAATAAAAAGTGAACCTTATCATTTGTATAAGGTCACTACATTTAACTAACGATTTCGACGATACATCCGTTATTTTATTTGTTTATCATGTTACCTATGATTTTTTTTAAATTAGTAATTATTTATTCTAAAGTATCTAAACGCGTGTACTGTAGTTTTATATTTTATTTCACTAATTCTATGTTACTCTTCAAGACAATTAAAATAACTATTTTTTTTGCTACTGTTCACACTCTAGTATGGAACGGAGGCTATTAAACGATACTCATACTACCTGCGACATCTATGAGCCTTGAGTGAAAACTTTATTATGTGAATGTGCTACTACTTGAAGTTTTCTGTAGATGGTTCAGAGAGATTCCTCTTATGATTTTTTTGAATTTCAAACTACCTGTGACATCTATCAGCCCCGGGTAAAAGCTTTTGTAATGCGTTTCTTTCATTATACAGAAACTGTTAGGAATTATTTACTGGTACAGTATTATTGAAATAGATGACCAATTATTTATTTGGAATAACGATAATATTTTACACGAAAATAGTATACGTATTATCTATTTCAAGTTTGTGATAATATATCTGGATATTTTATCATAGATTCTTGTTAAATAATCATTTTGCATAATTCTTAAATTATATGAATCCAATTTTTGGGCGAAGATTTTTGGGGAACGGTAGGGAAAAAATAGTGAATTTATAATTTTCCTGATTATTTTAATCATCACCATATTCAAGTTTTTCATATTATACGTTTGGAAATGATTGAGCTGGTGATTGCTACATCGCAACATTGTGGTAGTTTTCCAAATATCTTTATGTTACTATTTGTACTTCTTTAAGTGCACATTTTTCTGACTTGCCGATATCTTAATTTGTTTAAAATAATACATTTGCCGTAAATAAAGTAACTAACAATTATTCTAATAATGAACAATTATTTAAAATAAAAATACACATATGATTCACGGAATATAAGAATTATCCGCATTATAACGACATATACCTAGGTACACGAGAAACATTTGCAGAATATTAAATTTCCAATTTAAGAACTACCCAGCCTATTCAAAGTGAAAATAATAGAGAAAAAAGAAGAATAAAAAAAGTCTGGCATAGAACTTAAAGACAAAACAACTCAGAAATCAAAATACTGCTAAACAACAATGGGATTCAAAATTATCTAAGAATTTTATTTCCCACAGAACTACAACTCGCTCTGGAAAGCTACTGGGGAAATTAATAACCTAGAACTTTCTAACCCGCCTTTCCCAAAGGAATAAGCTAATGCTTTTACCGACCACCTCTCCAAATTATCTGGATCAAATCCTTTAGACGATGACAGTAATATGGAAAATAAAGTACGACTGTACGTACCTAGAGTCCCCATATCAAATCGAACTTCCTCTACAAAAATTTACAGTAAACCAAGTTCTGAAAGTAATCAAAATCAAATTTAACCAATAAGTCGCTTGGCTATGACATTATGACATTACAGCAAATATTCTAAAGGAATTACAATAGTTGTCTATCACCCAAGTATATAATGCTGTCACTAAATAGTTATTTCCCCTTTCCTGTGGAAATTGAATTATACTAATCTAGAAATTTGGAATTTGAGAAACCTTCAGGGGAAATTGGAGCTTACACCCAATATTGAAAAAACTACTATTAGCAAGAACAGAGCCAACACCAATAAATTATTATATAATGCCCAACCATCAGTTTGGGTTTAGAGCTCAACATGCAACTACCGAACCTACCAAACAAACTCAGCGTATATCCATTAATAAGAAGATAAGAAATATTGTGTTGGAGCTTTCCTGGACATTGTTCAGCCCTTCGTTCTCCAAGGCCAATGTTCTTGAACCTGTACTCTACATAATATTTACTACATATCTTCCCACTTCCCAAGATGTCATTATAGTGATATATGCAGAGGATACAGCTGTGTTGTCAGCACACATCGGACTAGCTTCCACAAATCGCAGGGGTGTTGTCTCATTAATTACATCAATTATACCAAAAATGACGTTAAGTATTTAGGAATGCATCTTGATCTTCAACTAACCTAAATCAAACACATTTTCACAGAGAGAAACCAACTACGTCTTTATTTAATTCGACAATATTGATAAACTGCATCAAAATAATCTATATAAAAAATGGTCCTAATTACAAAATCCTCCTTAAACTTATTTAGCCATGGTATCCAGCTATACAGCCGAATCCAACATTGATGTAGTCAAAAGTACTTCGAATAACGAGGATCTCCAAGTTCTCAAAGTTATAAACATCAAAGAGAATAAAAATCTACCTAAAATTGCAAAATAAGCTTAAGAGTTCATCCCAACAATCTGACGAAGAACTTAACCAACTAACTAGACGACGGCTGCGGAGGTAAATTTCATAATATCTGTTGAGCAGATTGTAAAGTTGTTTCCCTAGATATATCCCATTCTCCTCAATATTGCGAACTTATGGAAAAATGATGCTGGACATTTGAATTTCCAGTTTGTAAATAAATTAGGCAAGTTAAAAAAAAATGTATGTTATTTCCTAAAGTAATTATTAATAGTTGATGAAATTAATACAACAATAATGTTATTAATATCTAGCTGAAACTGTAATTACTTACCTCCACCAGTATTACTAAATCTCAGTAAATCAAATAAACATTATAAACAAATGAATCCAACCAAGAATCATTTATTAATTAATAAAATGACATACTGTATGCTTTGTGCATGACATTTACAATTTGCCTCGATGGCATCCTGTTATCCATCGATTATGTTTTATCACGATATCGTGATGGAAATTTTATTAAGTGTGCTATGAATTGGAAAACAAATTTCGATTCATGTTTAAGGA
>NW_019416998.1:0-42298 GCF_000390285.2 Anoplophora glabripennis | reverse complement strand
AACATGAATTTCCACCGAGGTCATGTGATATTACGCCGTGTGATTTCTTTTTGTGGCCTTACCTTAAAAACACTATTTTTGAACTGCCTATTCCTGATTTAAACCATCTGCAGGCTCGACTTATAGACAAGATTCGTGAAATTAACAATACCCCGAGCATCTTAGAAAATGTCTTTAATTCTTTGAGGAACAGGTGTGAAAAGTGCTTGGAACAAGGAGAGGGACACTTTCAGTAGCTGCTTTAATTTATTGTTATAACAAGAAGGGGGACACTTTCCGCAGCTCCTTTAATTGCTTGTTATTGCTATCACGATTATTCTTTAAAATAAAGTTATATAGTCATTAATGTTATTGAAACTGACAGCTGCTATACAGCTCGTTGAGAAAAGAGGTTAAGTTGGTCGCTATAAGCTACTCCCTACGTCCAATATGTCAGAGCCAACTTCGACCACGTTTTTATTTGAACGCTCGTTATATTAAGGTATTCGCTTTTATAATTTGTTATTTCAAAAATCAACGAGTAATGTACGTGTTGCAACATACTGTATATTATTCAATTTTTTTAATTAACAATTTTGTCGTTTATAACAGTAACTTAACAAAATTAATTGAAAAAGTTGAATAAAAAATATAAAATAAACAGTGTGCCTGAACATAAACATTACTTACTTTTTTAAAAATAGGTATATTATACAGGGTGTCCGCGTTTTTTGTAGCAGGACTTTCTCAACTTGTACTAAAAGTCCTTTAAAAAAAAGTTTATGTAAACATATATGTATAGATGCGTCGTTTTCGATTTACAGTGTTCAAGTTTAAAATGAGAATTGATTTTTTATTCGTAAAACAAAAACCCCTATTTAGAATTTGTTGAAACTTGGCAACTTTGTTTGTAATAATAATACTCATTTTCTCACATAATTTAATTTGTCCTATTTTCTCCAGCGCCTAACGTATCTCAAATGATGTGGAGTTATTCTGAGAGCAGCGTTCTGGATTCGTCGTACAAGTTCCTTTTGTGAGTTAATAGGCGTAGACTAAACTGCATCCTTAATAAATCTCCAAACAAAAAAATCCAAAGGTGTTAGATCAGGCGATCGCGGAGGCCACCCAACTGAACCTCCACGATCCACCCATCTCTGTGGATACTCTGTATTCAGCCAGTTTCGTACCACCAAAGTGGGAAGGGCATCCATGTAATTGAAAAAACTAGTCTATTCTTTGTTGAAAACGAACATCGTCTAGTATGTTATCACGCTGGGTAGTTAAAAATTCAAGAAATAATTGACCGCATAGTCTATTGGACAGTATTAAGGTCCCAACAAAAAATCCTTAGCAACTCAAAAACAGACATATTCACGGCACACTTTGTAACAAGTAAATAAATAAATTAAGCAAATCTCGAACCTATTCATGAAAATGTTTTATTTCTGACTAAACAAAAGCGAGATAGGAATAGCTAAATCTGAGAAAAATATCAAACTTACCAAAAAGCAGTGGCGTATTACATTTTTTTCTATATTTATGAAGCTGGTATCTTGTTGTGACGCCACTGGAGAAAATAGGACAAATTAAATTATGTGAGAAAATGAGTATTATTATTACAAACAAAGTTGCCAAGTTTCAATAAAGTCTAAAAAGGTGTTTTCGTTTTACGAATAAAAAATCAATTCTCATTGACTAAAAATAAACTTGAACACTGTAAATCTAAAACGACGCATCTATACATATATGTTTACATGAACTTTTTTTTAAAGGACTTTTATTATAAGTTGTGAGTCCTGCTAGAAAAAATACGGACACCCTGTATAAATTTATTATAAATGCATGGTTTCAATAATTCAATGTGCCAACTTAAATTTCTAGTCACACTGAGATAACATGTTTTTACCTAAAGATCTGAGTTAGCATGTTTTCCAACTGAAATTTGAGATATGTTTTCCAACCGAAATCTGAGAGCATGTTTTCGTACTAAAGCATCGATATATAGTCAACTTAAATCCGTTAATATTTTTAATATCGTTCATGGAATATATCAAAAATATATATCATAGAAAAACTTGTTTACGTATTTCACCTATATTTCGACAAATATGTCGAGCATAATTTTGAACATTAGTCTAACAACAAATTTCTAAAAATGGTGCTGATAATATTCAATGTGCGCCATAAAAGTTCCTAGAAAAATACAAACGTCATGTTCAACTTAGAAATATTGAAAGTGCATTTAAATAAAAAGTGAACCTTATCATAGATGTTTACATTTGTATAAGGTCACTACATTTAACTAACGATTTCGACGATACATCCCTTATTTTATTTGTTTATCATGTTACCTATGATTTTTTTTAAATTAGTAATTATTTATTCTAAAGTATCTAAACGCGTGTACTGTAGTTTTATATTTTATTTCACTAATTCTATGTTACTCTTCAAGACAATTAAAATAACTATTTTTTTTGCTACTGTTCACACTCTAGTATGGAACGGAGGCTATTAAACGATACCATTGTATAAGTAAATATATTTACTTATACAATGACGATACTCATACTACCTGCGACATCTATGAGCCTTGAGTGAAAACTTTATTATGTGAATGTGATACTACTTGAAGTTTTCTGTAGATGGTTCAGAGAGATTCCTCTTATGATTTTTTTGAATTTCAAACTACCTGTGACATCTATCAGCCCCGGGTAAAAGCTTTTGTAATGCGTTTCTTTCATTATACAGAAACTGTTAGGAATTATTTACTGGTACAGTATTATTGAAATAGATGACCAATTATTTATTTGGAATAAGGATAATATTTTACACGAAAATAGTATACGTATTATCTATTTCAAGTTTGTGATAATATATCTGGATATTTTATCATAGATTCTTGTTAAATAATCATTTTGCATAATTCTTAAATTATATGAATCCAATTTTTGGGCGAAGATTTTTGGGGAACGGTAGGGAAAAAAAATGAATTTATAATTTTCCTGATTATTTTAATCATCACCATATTCAAGTTTTTCATATTATACGTTTGGAAGTGATTGAGCTGGTGATTGCTACATCGCAACATTGTGGTAGTTTTCCAAATATCTTTATGTTACTATTTGTACTTCTTTAAGTGCACATTTTTCTGACTTGCCGATATCTTAATTTGTTTAAAATAATACATTTGCCGTAAATAAAGTAACTAACAATTATTCTAATAATGAACAATTATTTAAAATAAAAATACACATATGATTCACGGAATATAAGAATTATCCGCATTATAACGACATATACCTAGATACACGAGAAACATTTGCAGAATATTAAATTTCCAATTTAAGAACTACCCAGCCTATTCAAAGTGAAAATAATAGAGAAAAAAGAAGAATAAAAAAAGTCTGGCATAGAACTTAAAGACAAAACAACTCAGAAATCAAAATACTGCTAAACAACAATGGGATTCAAAATTATCTAAGAATTTTATTTCCCACAGAACTACAACTCGCTCTGGAAAGCTACTGGGGAAATTAATAACCTAGAACTTTCTAACCCGCCTTTCCCAAAGGAATAAGCTAATGCTTTTACCGACCACCTCTCCAAATTATCTGGATCAAATCCTTTAGACGATGACAGTAATATGGAAAATAAAGTACGACTGTACCTAGTTCCCATATCAAATCGAATTCCTCTACAAAAATTTACAGTAAACCAAGTTCTGAAAGTAATCAAAATCAAATTTAACCAATAAGTCGCTTGGCTATGACATTATGACATTACAGCAAATATTCTAAAGGAATTACAATAGTTGTCTATCACCCAAGTATATAATGCTGTCACTAAATAGTTATTTCCCCTTTCCTGTGGAAATTGAATTATACTAATCTAGAAATTTGGAATTTGAGAAACCTTCAGGGGAAATTGGAGCTTACACCCAATATTGAAAAAACTACTATTAGCAAGAACAGAGCCAACACCAATAAATTATTATATAATGCCCAACCATCAGTTTGGGTTTAGAGCTCAACATGCAACTACCGAACCTACCAAATAAACTCAGCGTATATCCATTAATAAGAAGATAAGAAATATTGTGTTGGAGCTTTCCTGGACATTGTTCAGCCCTTCGTTCTCCAAGGCCAATGTTCTTGAACCTGTACTCTACATAATATTTACTACATATCTTCCCACTTCCCAAGATGTCATTATAGTGATATATGCAGAGGATACAGCTGTGTTGTCAGCACACATCGGACTAGCTTCCACAAATCGCAGGGGTGTTGTCTCATTAATCACATCAATTATACCAAAAATGACGTTAAGTATTTAGGAATGCATCTTGATCTTCAACTAACCTAAATCAAACACATTTTCACAGAGAGAAACCAACTACGTCTTTATTTAATTCGACAATATTGATAAACTGCATCAAAATAATCTATATAAAAAATGGTCCTAATTACAAAATCCTCCTTAAACTTATTTAGCCATGGTATCCAGCTATACAGCCGAATCCAACATTGATGTAGTCAAAAGTACTTCGAATAACGAGGATCTCCAAGTTCTCAAAGTTATAAACATCAAAGAGAATAAAAATCTACCCAAAATTGCAAAATAAGCTTAAGAGTTCATCCCAACAATCTGACGAAGAACTTAACCAACTAACTAGACGACGGCTGCGGAGGTAAATTTCATAATATCTGTTGAGCAGATTGTAAAGTTGTTTCCCTAGATATATCCCATTCTCCTCAATATTGCGAACTTATGGAAAAATGATGCTGGACATTTGAATTTCCAGATTGTAAATAAATTAGGCAAGTTAAAAAAAAATGTATGTTATTTCCTAAAGTAATTATTAATAGTTGATGAAAATAATACAACAATAATGTTATTAATATCTAGCTGAAACTGTAATTACTTACCTCCACCAGTATTACTAAATCTCAGTAAATCAAATAAACATTATAAACAAATGAATCCAACCAAGAATCATTTATTAATTAATAAAATGACATACTGTATGCTTTGTGCATGACATTTACAATTTGCCTCGATGGCATCCTGTTATCCATCGATTATGTTTTATCACGATATCGTGATGGAAATTTTATTAAGTGTGCTATGAATTGGAAAACAAATTTCGATTCATGTTTAAGGATAAAAATAATATTGTTAATTAAGGACAAAAATGTTTACCTTTTTATAATTATATATTATATATAATAATCACATATGAGAATATGGTCTTGTTGCAGTTTTGATGTTATTATAAAATATAAAGTAGTAAGCCTAAGCACTAAAATGAGTTTTGAAATGTCATTGATTCATGGCATGGATGGCTTTATATCGGGTGCCCCCAAAAAAAGACAACTTGTCAACTGACAGTTGCGGATTATTCAAAATGGAGCGAAAGAACAACGCGTTTTCATTGTTGAGCAATATTTTAAAAATAAGGAAGGTTTGTCAGCTAATGCTAACTTCATCAACAACAATTAACTGACCACGCAAAACGAAGAACAGGTGGATGCTGATTTTTCAAAAGCAAAATCATCTTAAGTGATGAGACTCATTTTCATCTTGATGACTTCATTAATCCATTAACAAAATTGTCACATTTGGGGTTCAGAAAATCCACTAGTGATTGTTGAGAAATAAATGCATCCACAATGTGTCAGTGATAGGTGCGGGTTTTGGACTGGAGGCAACATCGGACCATAGTTATTCGAAAATGTGGCTGGTAAGGCAATGCCAGTTAATGATGCTCGCTATAGCGACATGATAACTGTTTTTTGTGCATAAATTGCAAGATATGGCTGTGGCCATGTGGTTTCAACAAGACGGTGCCACATGCTATACAGCCCCAGAAACAATTCAATTACTGCACGAGTTATTTCCTGGTCGTGTAATGTTCCTTTTTGGTGATCAGATGATGCAATTTAACGCGTTGGACTTTTTTAGGGTATTTTTTTGACTAAGGTTTATGCCAACAAGCCTACGACCACCCTCGCCATGAAGGAGAAAATTGAGCGCTGTATAAACGAAATTCAGCCGCATTTATGCAAAGCGGTGACGGAAAATTTCGACAAAAGAGTGCCAGCAAAGCCGTGGAGGCCATTTACCCAATATGCTATTCCATACATAACCCTATACTGCATACTTTATGAATCAATAAAAAAATTTACAATATTTAATTAAAAATCTGTGTTTTCTATCAAAATTACCTCTTGCGCGAATTTTGGGACTTGGGATTTTAGCGTTTTATTGGATTGAATCTAGAACTGAATTTGCAGAACAGTTGTTTAATTCTGAATTCGGTCATAACTTTTCTATAATTTGGAACGTAATAATTGGAATCATGTGTGAAGAGAAGAGCGATGTGAGGTTATGTTATGCTTATTAATGACTTATGTTGTAATCCAGAGGTTCGTTTACGGTCATGATATTTAAATTTCATCGTTTCTCTTAGTCAGCATGTATGTAGCTTTTGATGGGTTTGAACCGAGGGGTGTTTCGCCGAGGCATATTGGTGTACACATTGAAGGTATTTCGAGGCATTTTCTCGAATTCTGAGACATTTTGAGACATTTGGAGGCATTATGTGGTATTTTAGGGCATTTTGAGGAATTTTCTGGGATTTCGAGGAATTTTGGTGCATTTTCGAGGCATTTTGAAGGAAGTTTTGTATTGTGCGCATGCGCAATAGTTTGTCCACGAGGGCTCGATGAGTTGCATTTTATCATTCGACATCAGGGCATCAGGGTGACCAATTAGGCTCATGGGTGTTGAAAATTGTACCTTAATACCTTAGTGGCATTTCCTTGATTCAAGTCAAGAAACATCAAGTCAACCACTTATTTATTTATAATAGATAATTATGTTCAACATAAATAGCAGTGGCGAAGAAATTGATTTGTTTGAGGAATACGTATGTAATAAAAGTTTTATTTTTTAACCGAATTTAAGTGTATCCTAAAAAAAAATAAAATGATTTCAAAAAGTATACCTTTTTGACATTGCTCCTTGGTTTCCCTTTAAAAAAGCAAGTAAAGCAAGTCATTTTTCCATTTTTCTTATTTTTTAAATATTTTTTTAATAATGACAAATTATTGTTGTCTAAAAGAATTATTCTACCTCCGTATTAAGAAAAAATAAAGGAGCTACAGATTTGTTAAAATAGTTTTTATTGAAACAATGTGAATTACATATTTAAAATGTATATAAAGATATATAGAGTTATTCTCGTGCCTGATAAAGAATCTCTACGTATTTTTCGTTTTTTAAATGCAAATTAAATCCCTAAAAGAAACACTATTATTCAACCATAGTTTTAAAGCTGGCTATCTTTCTCACCAATTCCTAATTTCCCTTCTTTTTCATTCACCTTCACTGATACAAGTACTTTTGTCCTGTATTCCATATTTATTTACCTAAAAAAGGTTATTTTTATGCCTAAATAAGTTTAGAAACCAAATGTACTTACCCGTTTAAATATTTTTTGTGGTACTTAATATGTGTTATGAATTCGCACGACTTGCTGTTTAAAAACCAATATGCCCGTTGCCGAGTTTTTAGTTTCTCATTTTTTACTATTTATTATAAAACAATGATAAGTAATACAATTAGGACAGAAAATGGTGGTAAGTATCATGCTAAAAACATAAGGCATTTCGGGGACATTTCGGTGGCATTTAGGGCATTTCGGGGGTATTTCGGAAACTTTTATCGAGGCAATTTGTGGAATTTCGAAGGCATTTTATTTTGATGCATTTTTCTCGGGGAAGGCATTTCGGTGTACAAAATCTGGACAGCGAAACACCCCTCGGTTTGAATTTACTCAAATTAATGGTCTTCATTCATGGCTTCATTTATAGATACGAGTAATGAAAGTAAACGGGAAAATAAACAAACAGTACTGTTATTCAAATTTGTATTAGATACCCAGAAAAATCAACTTAATGGTACTAAATAGGTATAAAAAGCTGAAAAATACAAACTCAAGAATTGGAAAAAAATTAGTTACACATGTGCAAATAAAATAAAGACTCTTATACACGAACTAGACTAGACTAGATGAACTAGACCTAATGAACTCCAAACGCAGGTTGCTCTAGCTAACTGTAATATCCGGACCTGTACCTCGTGCACATAAAACAGATTTCAGAAGTAGTTTATCTGGAACTAGTTATTTAGTTAAATTGTAATTTAAACATATCTGAGGAAGAATCAATATCAACCACCTCAAAAGAATTAAAATCAATCAGCAGAAAATAAATGAGTAAATTGCTTAATATATAAAAAGGAACAAACACAAGGACATCAGCAGATACCTACTGGAACAATTATTAACAACTCGACATGATTTCAGATCTTATAAACCTCATAAAAGAAGAGGAAAAAAGAGGGCTTAAATATTTTTATAAGTTGTGATATTTGTACATAGTTCTGTCTGGATATAATAAATAGTATAGCTATTTGTTCATAGTATATATTAATAAGTAGTTACGTTATTTTCTTTATTAGCATATTTTATAGTTTTATTTATTGCATGACCCTGCGACTTTAATAAGTAAGGCTAAAAAAAATAGCAATATTTTTGGATTGTGTAGGTTTTCTTAGTTTCAGTTTGGTAGGACATAATAATATATGTATTATTTTTTCTGTCTTCTATCGAGTTTGTAGACAAAATCTCTACTAGTTTATAATAAACCACTGAATACATGTTTCAGTAGTTTACTTATAAGTAGAATAAGTAAAATTTTTAATTACAACTCGCTCTTTATCACAAATGAATAATTCAGGAACAAACTAAAACAGTTTTTCCGAGCAGAATTTGTATATTAATATGTAGGGTGCTCATAAAAATTGGGGCAAATTTTTTGAAAAAATTTTGGTAAGGCTGTATTTAAAATTTATAATTGTAAAATTAACATTTATTTCTATAGTATTTTTACTTGATACAATCATATAATTAACGAAATAATTAATTTTTAACCTTAATTTCTTATATTTTGCCAATGTACCAGACTTTCATCTAACTATTCATTAAGATCTTGCTCTTTCTGAATATAAAAAATATTGTGTACTAAGCCACTTGACCAATCTCTCAAAGAAATGTATTTTTGTTCTATGGTCACCCCTGACAATCACTAACATGTAAATAAAGCCACTACAATTTTACTACTTCCACATTTTATTAGGGATTGTTTCTTCAGGTAGCATCCTTAGGAATAGATTAATAGAAATTATAGGTATATAGAAAACACAAAACTTTTACAAGAAAAGAAACATTTGAAGCGACAGTGTCACAAGTTTTGAATATGACTAAATTAATGAGAATTTTACCCAACCAATATTTATCCTTTTTACTAAATATCTTTTAAAAAATATATAGGGTAAATCTAGGGGAGATGACGCACATTTTTTAAAATAATTATAAAACATATGTGAAATTGAAAATAAAGAGCAAAACTTCAGATTGCGTTAAAAGAACTTACTAAGTTATAATATATGACTTCAAATATGATATGTCGGAGATTTTGGTAAAAACTAACATTTTTTTTTCTTATGACTGCGTCATCTCACCTTAGGTATCGAGGAGAGATAACGCAGTATGTTAAACGATCGCACATTTTTATTTTTTTCATAAATTTGTATTAAAACTTCATATAATTTACTTTTGGTTTATTTTGAAATTTATTAATAATAATAAATATAAATACTCATTATTGTAGTTAGACAAAGAAGCATATACTCTGAACGAAAACGTAATTGTTTTCGTATTGTTCTTTATTTCTCTTAAAAAAAAATCTAACCATGCATACATAGCCTGCCTTGCGAGATTTTCTGTTGAAATTGTATGGTAATTCTAGTTTTTCTGCTAACTCAAAAGCCATAAAGCGCATAAAGGATCTCGTAGGTACAAATCCATGTGTTTTCAACTTTTGCTTTACTAATTTATCCTATTGTGGGCTCTTGTGTACTTGAAGGTCCAAACGGTTTAGTCTGAGGTCTTCACATTTCCTTCGGCGTCGCAAAGTGCATTCGGGGCTACCGAATTCGCGACCTGCCTCAGGAATACCCATCTCATCTCTATCGATAGCACTGATTGCTCTAGACAACTGTTCTATTGTCCCCTCTCCTCTTCTAACGTTTCCATTTCTTTTATATTTCGTCGGTATGCTATAAACGATAAATTAATAACATTTCTGACAAAATAAAATTTTAAACGATGTGTCTATTATCGCGCCAACTCTCCTTATGCATACGTGCGTCAACTCACCTTACAGTGTAAGACGCAGCAACTTTTAACTAAATTCATTATATTCATATTCATTTATGTGTGAAATTGAGGTTAGAACTACTTAACTACTCATTATCTACAACAGAATCCTCGAAAACTTAAAAACATAAAAATATAACTTAACGTACCTGTATATATTCTT
Organism: Anoplophora glabripennis; assembly: GCF_000390285.2. Lineage (NCBI taxonomy): Eukaryota > Metazoa > Arthropoda > Insecta > Coleoptera > Cerambycidae > Anoplophora > Anoplophora glabripennis. The sequence continues at coordinate 31,871 of NW_019416998.1, read as the reverse complement.
TTCTGTAAATTTAACAAAATACTGTCACTACACTACTCAAATATAACTGTATTTGATACGTATATATGTGACGACATAATAAGAATTACCGGTGTTGCCAAATATACGCTATGAAGAATGATTGTGCCAGAACGAGCAGTGCGTCATCACACCTGATGCGTCATCTCTCCTAGATTTACCTTATTTTATTATTAATTCTCGCACTTTTTACTTATATAATGTTATAAAGGTGTTAAACTATTTCTAATAAATACAAAAAAAAAATCAAAAAAAATCTTGTCAAATGAAGTCAAACAAATTTCTTTGATACCAGAAAGCTAGGTGTTTAAAAGATATCTAATCTCACAGACAACATTCCTAACTGTTGATATTGCAGTAAACAACTACTCTATGGGCTACATGTCCCAACTAGCATTGAATTACACCAGCAATATCTGGTAAATATAATACTTAAGGGATAACAATTATTCAAAATAAGAATATATATATAGTATTCACGAAATATAATAACAATTAACATTATAACGACAAACACGAAACATATTTACAGAAAGAGAAACATTATAATATATTAAATAATTTGAGGTTATAATTGTTAGTTTTTTTCCAGTCACTAGCCACGCCTATTCAGTCACGTGTCGCAGATGTTCTAGTTAGTTAAAGGATATGATGAGTTTTCTAAATATTTATTAAAAATAGCAACATTAAGTAATTATTATTAACTCTGAAAAACATGTGTTTGCGGATCAACCGTCTCACGTGGACGCTGATAGCGACGTCTCCGTTTATAAAACGTACCGACCGTATATTTATACACACAGACCAATGCTGCCTTACTCTCGGTATAGTAGTTTATGCGAACCCGGGCGCGACTAGTCAAATTCACATAACGTAAACATGACCGAACCTTTAGTGACAGTGAAACAGGGACAACTTAGGGGCAAGAAAGAACAGGATTACCATGGAGGCACGTTTTACAGATTCTCTGGAATACCGTACGCCAAAGCGCCCGTTGGAGAGCTGAGATTTAAGGTATGGTTTATATGATCACGTATTTTTTTTTGTATATATGTTTGACCAGACTGAAAGTTCTAAACGCATAAATAAAATAAAATTATGCGTCACAAGTATTAGTTAGGGGTTGTTTCAAAAAACTTGTTTATAGCAACATTGAAAGTGCGTAATGAGAAACCTGCCAATATTAGGTATATTTTATATGTGTTTTGAATGCTTTTCCATTTTCGCTTCCTAAATTAATATATTTTTTTTGACTAAAATTGTTCTCAAGAAAGGATAAGGAACCTATATAATATTTCCTGTACTACTTGATACATACTTCACCTTTGAGGATAATTGACACTGATCCAAATTCAAAGACAAATAGGTAAAGGTCTAGCCACACCGTCAAAACCATGTCAGTTCAATATCAGCATTAGTCAAAAGTAAAATATCATTGCTTAGGATTTAGACAGATGTGTTTATTCATACGTCCGTCTGGGGTATTTTACATCAGCGAGAAGTGTTCGCTCCATGATCTTTAAATACGCCAGTTATGATATTTTTTTAATTTTCACTAACCGAAGCAATTCAGTTTTATTATTTTCTTTGTTTTTTTTTTTGTTTAGAATGAATGCAAAACTTATCATCGGGTCGACAGAGAATTTTCCTAAATTATAAGATTTGTCGCATAAAATATATATGGATACCTACTGGTTTTAAAAATCATGTTTGGAATGATCCAGGAAAAGAAATGGAAATGAAATTTTATTTTTATTGTTCGCTTTTTATATAGTTTTCTTTCTTTTTCTCATATAAGGCTGTGGCAATAATTACCAATCCAGCATTATTAAAGGAAGCCATACTGCTGATATTTCACTGACAGCACAGTACGGACTACGGACCAAGCAAATAGACGCAGTTACTTTCATTTAACAAATCAATAGCTAATTTCTTCAGTTTTACTCTTTTTATTATAAGGCATTTCAACTGTACTGAAATTATTATAAATAAACCCAAAAAGGATCAGCCAAGGGGTTGATTTTATAAAATTAAATTTGCCTAACCAGAAAAGAAGGTAGATAATAATTCTTTACGACTACACAATAAGCGCCGAAACACATTACACAGTTAACATTTCGAAAAACTGTCCGCTTTCGTTTTCAAAACTTTAGTTATGACTGAAAGTCAAATGTAACAGTTTTGGTTTCGGTTTTTAACCTTCCGTAGAGATACAGAGCGTTCATAAATATTTACAAGCCACGTGATTTTGTTTGGAACAGTAACTTTATTTCCTTCATGTTGGCCATTAAATTTCGGTAAAATAAAAAATTATTAAAATAGCAAGATCAAGGTTACATTAAAACACAACGTTCTGTTTCACCCGCTACGGTTGGTGTTATTTTTCACGATTCGACCAATCAGCGATCGCATTATGTCATAACGGTTTGTCACGTCATTGTAAACAAGTCATTAATGTTGGTGATGCCAAGATCTAAAGAATACCAGTATTAATCGTGCAATGTTGTGTTGCCCAAGCTCGGTGGTCACGTGGCTTGTAAACATTTATGAATACTCTATATAAAATATAAAAGATATTAACATCTATCGTTTTATTACTTGCTCTGCCACGCAACTATCCAAAACAGCAATATATATTTAATAACAAAATGATTCCTTAATAGTCCGAGAGCCTGCAGTACAAATTAGTGACCAATAGTACCAAGGCTGATTTTCATCCATATGTAAGGTTTTTTATGGTACATAAGCGAAACGACTTTCAGCTGCCAATCTTCGGGTGGACGTGGGAGTAATAGGGCCACCCCCGCAACGCGTTGAAAAAAAAATTAATTATACTAAAGCTGAAATTGCTTGTACACTTTGTTTATAACAATTAATGATAAAAAATCACTTTCAGCGGAAAAAACGCCGGTGGAAAACACTTCAGCTGCGCGTATAAACATTTATGAAACTCATATTAAAAACATTTTTAATAGGTACCAAACATTAAATCGATTTTAATGATAGTATAGAACGTGTATGTTATAGAAACAAGCTTCAGGTGTAGGTTTTTTGTAAAAACTATGTTGATTGTTACTCAGTAAAAAAATATATGATTTTATTGTATGGGCGACAGGATGTATAATGCGGATAAATGTTGCACAAAAAATGTTTTTACTAATGAATTATTTTATTCGTCGCTATCATTGCCGCTTTCCTCGACGTCACCTTTCTCGATATTTTCTTTTTCCTCTGCTGCTGAAAAAAGTAAGATAATACGTACGATGAAAGGTACGATAATATTATTCGACTAGTCTAGGAGCCAGATAGGGTTCCGTGACCAATCAGAGTGCCACGGCTGCAAACAACTTATTCCTAAGTATTTTGACCTCCTGAATCCAAAAAACTTGGTAGCAATCCTGAAAGTGGTCAGTTTAATTGTTATTAACAAATTAAATGTTTAAATGGCTGTAACAAGTTTATTTGTATAGCTAGTACAATTTTTACGTGTTAATTAATTCATAACAAACATAAATTTTTTTGAAAATTAAGAAAAGAATACCTTTAACCAAAGTTATTGCAAATTTAGTGCAAATATCTTCTACGACATCGCATTTTGAAGCTTGAACTTTATTTTATAAGATAGGTAAGTTCCATTTATTAATTTATTTATTTAACAATTAATGGCAGCTTAGATAGTTGTGAAATTTCAACGAAAATGCTGGTTTTATTTGTTTATAAGGCTTTTTTATTATTAAAATGGCCCCATTATTCCAGGGGCTCTCGAACTAATTATAGTATAGGTATTACAAACATAAGCGTGTGGTTGCTTTCTTTAATGATACATTTAATTGGCACACAAAAATAATATAATAATAAAAGGAATAGGAAAGAATACAATTACCCAAATATATAAAAATTAACCGTGCGAAATATTCCTTTTCCCATTTTATTCGACTTTTTTTATTTTGAAATGGGAAAAATTTATATATGAATTTGTATCATACTACAATTCAAAAATATATGTGTATAAAAACAAACGTAATTTAGATATATTATACGTGTAGAAAATGAACTATTAAGTTACTGTGTATGTACTCTGTGTTATTATGCACGTCATTTGTTTAAGATTAAATGTTATACTCAATTTATTTTTTATGTTCCATTTACATTTGTAATTACATAATAATACTTATTTTTTTAAATTAAATAGAAGTACAAACAAGTATACTCATAACAAATATTTGTTATATTATGCCAAATAAAAATTCACATTTCTTTCTTCGTGTATTTCTACCTGTGTTTTTTGAAAGACTATTTTTCTTTACTTTCTTCTTTTTACCCATATTTCCCATCTAAATCAAATATTTCCTCTTCATCGCTACTAATTTGTCTTTCTCCATTCCTTGACCCAAACAATTTTCCATCAACTTCTAAATGATATCCCTTTATTTTCAGGTGTATTTTTTTTTTGTTTTAGCAAGTTTTAGGTGTTTTACTAGTATTCTTCTTTCCGTCCTGTCATCATGACCCAAGTCATTTACTAATGAAATGTAGGTTTCAACTTTTGTTTTAATATCATAAAAAATGTTTTTTTGAAATAAAACAAAAAAACTATCAATATTGCTAATCGTGGGTTCCTCATAATGCAATTATACATTTCTTATATCGCTAACGTTATAATATCAAGCAGATTATTTAATGAATTTAAAGTTTGCTGCACCAGATTGTAATTTTTATTTCTAGATCAAAAACCACAATATTATTCTGATGCAGCTTTCTATACAGATCTATTCGATTTTTAAGGAAGTATTAAATTTTCTTGCAAACTTTCCACGTTTTTAATAATATCTCTAACTATGGCGTAAAAATTCTGGTGTAATAACTTCTGTTTGCTTTTCAATAGAAACAAGTAGGTACCTAGTTTACATAATTTTGGCCAATGATATTGTTTCCGGCAATACTTCGTACGTAAATATTGTGTTCTTCCAAAGAGTAGAATCTTATTAGCTGATAAACGTTAAGATACCATATTCCCATTTGATGACAACACACTCAAATCCGTTCAACAAAAAGGCCCTATTTTGACTTTTTACACTATTGTGTAAATTATTATTATCTGAAAGAAAAAAAATATCTAAATTATATTTACTCTATAAAGATTTATTTAACGTTCACTATTTATTTTTCCTATTTCTTTACATTACACCACTGTTATATACATTTCAACAGGAGCACCATTATACGTGTAATTAATGGATAACACACTCCCACAAAAAAAGAAGTGGTCTGTTCCAAAGATTAGACCCATCTATTCTTATGTATTTTGACGGACTGAATCCGAATCCTGGGCCAGAATTGCTACATCACCACCATTTTTTTTAAATTGCGAAAAACCGCCCTTAAACACAGGAAATATGGAAAATTATATTTTTCACAAGAATAGGAAGGCCAACTTCATCTTTCGTCCCACTTTCTTATATCTATGGTATATTAAAGACAGAAAGAATCACTATGAACAGAAAGAATGTCCAAAAAGAAACAAATTTCCATCCAGGCTGAAAAACATCATCCTTGAACCCTTAGTTGACCTTTCAAATATTCTGCTTCCACCTTTCCATATTAAACTTGGTCCCATGAAGTAGTTCGTTAAAGCTTTAGATAAAGATAGCGACTGTTTTGGATATTTAGGAGAGAATTTTCCAGAAACAAGTGATGTTAAACTGAAGGAAGATATTTTCGATGGTCCTCAAATCCGTACCATGTTCAGAGACGAAAAATTTATCACAAAAATGAATAATACTGAAAGAGCAGCTTGGCTAAGTTTTGAGAAAGATACTTAGAATTTCTTGGGGAATGAGAAGAAAGGATAAGGTACCAGAATATAGTTGGGGAATTGTTGAAGAACATCAAACAGTTGCCTAATGAACTTGAAATTGCGTTTACTAGACACTCATTGTGACTACTTTCCGGGTAATCTCGAAGACTACAACGAAGAATAGGGTGAACGGCTTCAGCATGACATCAAGGAAATGGAGCGTCGGTATCCAGGAAGGTGATATATTAATATGATGGTAGATTGCTGTTGGATGCTCAAAAGGAAAAACGAGCCAAAACCACAGAAAAAAGAAAAATGCATAGATCGTTCAAAGATTAGAGTTCGTTACAAAAGGAACAAGGAGTAAAAGAAACATCATTTTTTATCTGGAAATGATGTTCTCACATCTTCGAATACCCTCATCTCTCTTTGCGGGCATCAAATGGTTAAAGGTATGTTTGAGGATTTCAAGATTATTTTGCACGATATAAATATACTGGAGTATGATTAGTCTAGTCGGCAGAGGCCGAAAAGTTACTGTTGGTGACATTTCCTTGATAACTCGGAAATAACTACACAGGAATACTTGAAATGATGAGTACAATAACAGGCTAATTTGCTGACAAAGTATTTTATCAGGGAAAAAAGTTATTAACAATTTAATCGTGAAAAAAATTTTTTTTTATTAGTTTTCTTTAAATAACATGATTTTGTTGGTAATAAAATTAGCTACAAATCTGTGGTCCGATTACGAAATTTGCAATAACAAAGCCGTGAGATTGAAAATAACGGTATAAAACGTCAATTTTTTAAAGTGGCTGTAAAAATGTCAATTATAAACAAAAAGTGATAAAACTTTCGAAAACTATAGTTTAATATATATACAATAATGACGCTAAAGCCGAAAATCATAAGAGCAAAACTTTTTGTTCTATAAGGTTTTATACATCCATCGGCATCTGAAACTCGAAACTTTGCCAAAGTTTGAAGTTTTGCTGACACTTGAAATTTGATATACACATAATGTAAATATGCAGAAACCAAACGCAATTTGCAAAATTCAATTATCTTCATTTTTGCAGCTTTGATAAGGTTTTATACGTCACCCTAGTTTTATATGTCACCGTTTTTTTTTAATTTTTGGAAAATTTATAAAATATTCCATCACGGTAGATTAACCATCAGCACAATTACTTACAATTAAAAAAATAATAATTTTCATCGTTTAGATCCTAAGCTACTTAACATTTTGTGCCTGTTAACCGTTTAACATATCAAATAAAACAAAATCGTACGTGTGGGGTAAACCTTTAACTTTTCATTTTCGAGCGCGAGCTCTGCTCTTCGGCGCTTGTATACTATTAGAAATATACAACAGTAAGTTTAAACTGGATAAGCTTAGGATCTAAACGATGAAAATATATATTTTTTTAAATTGTTGGTAATTGTGCTGGCTAATCTACCGTAATGGAATATTTTATAAATATACATAAATATACGTCCAAAAATTAAAAAAAAACGGTGACGTATAAAACTAGGATGACGTATAAAACCTTACCAAAACTGCAAAAATGAAGATACTTGAATTTTGCAAATTGCTTTTGGTTTCTGCATATTGACACTGTGTGTACCAAATTTCAAGTGTCAGCAAAGCTTCGAACAAATTTGGCAAAGTTTCGAGTTTCCTTATAGAACAAAAAGTTTTGCTCTCCTGATTTTCGTCTTTAGCGTCATTATTGTATATATATTGAACTGTAGTTTTCGAAAGTTTTATCACTTTCTGTTTATAATTGACATTTTTACAGCCACTTTCAAAAATTGACGTTTTATACCCTTTTTTCAATCTCACGGCTTTGTTATTACAAATTTCGTAATCGGACCACCGCCATTTTGTAGCTATTTTTATTACCAACAAGATCATGTCCTAAGAATTTTTTCGTACAAAGTCATCCCGCTGAGTTATTTAAAGAAAACTACTAAAAAAAATTTTTTTCATGATTAAATTGTTAATAACTTTTTTCCTGATAAAATACTTTGTCAGCAAATTAGTCTGTTATTGTACTCATCATTTAAAGTAGGCATGTGTAGTTATTTCCGGGTTATCAAGGTTTGACCTTGATAACCTCTACCAACTGGACTAGATAGAGTAATTTCAGCTTCAGATTTGGCTTCAGCACGTCAAAATACACGGTGCTGCTCCTGCAATAAGTTCCATTGTCTTTTTACGATTGTTCCAAGAGTGGGATTTTCCGTATTTAAGGGTGGTTTTTCGGCGATTTAAATACTAGGGGATGATGGAGCAATTCTGAATTCGAATTCGGATTCAGCGTTTCAAAGTAAACATATATAAACATGGTACTGCAGTAGTTTTCAATCGGTTTCTACAATTATACTTAATGCCGATTCCTCCAAAGCGATATTTTTGGTACTTCCTGTATTTAAAAGCGGTTTTTAGCCATTTAAAAAAATGGAGGATGATGATACAAATTCAGCCCCAGGTTCGGATTCAGCGCATCAAAATACACAAGGATACATGAGTCTAATTCTTGGAACAAACCACTTTTTTTGAGACTGAATCAATATCAAGAAATATTTTTTTGTTAGCAGAAAATATTTAAAATATGAACAATTCTGAAAGGCAAAATATAAAACGTACAGTAAAAATACCGTATATTCAAAGTTTATCTGAAACTTAAAAAAAAATGATAAGTTGAACGTTAGAATATATTAAGGACGATTGTATCAAAAACTCGACCGCAAGGCGAGATACAAAATTCCAATGACTGTATTCACATATACTTCCATATAAATGTTATCTTGGCAAAACTTCGAAACTTTTAAAATGTGAGAGTGGGAGAACATCGGGAATATATCAGAATGGAACAATATGAAAATTCGAAATTAGTCATGTTATTCAATTCACACACAAATTTTGGCAAAAGAAGGTAATACGGTAACAAGGAAACTAAAAGACTCGGCGTTTATTTTGCTATACAGTTATAGATGCCTTTCAAATATGTATATAGGTATATCCTTAAATTTTAATAGTCGCAAGTTGAATATTTTCAATGGCGAGACAAGTAATAACAACATAAGTATTATATGAATGATGCCTTATATTTCTATGAAAAGTGAATTCACAAAACAAACAAAAAAAAACTGATAACGGAATCAGAGATTTTCGGAATATTAGCTACCGTATACAGTGTGTTTATTGTGTGAAGAATTATTTTTACCTTCTCAATGTGAGATATTTCTGGTTAGATAAAACTAAGTTCATAAAGTCAACTCCTTTACTAGGCAATCCTTTTTTCAGCGAGTGGTACAAAAGTAGTGAAAATGCCACAAATAAATAATTACATACAATTCTCTTCCCTTTTTTCTTTTTTTTGCGGAGTTACAGTTTATAAAATGATTGTTTTCCCAAAAGCACTTCTAAGTTTCCGAATTTAATTTATTTTCAGTTTAGAGAAATACCCAAAATAAAAAATTATTTAAGTATAGACAAATAAGTACATTCAGATAACTGTCGAAAATCGTCTTTTATAAGTTTTTTTAACATGTTATTATACTATAAAAATCTGATTGTTTAAAAAATAATCTAAATTGGTGTTATTAAAAAAATACTTAAAATAGCACGCTTATGCTAATGACCTTGACACTAAAAATTAAAATAAATTAATGTTCTAAAAAAATATGCAGGGGGTTTTGGAAAAGGTATTACAAATACAAGGACTTGATAGAACATCAAAAAATAAGACATTTTTCAGTGGACACGTTTTCTTTTTGAAATGCAGGAGTTAAAGATTATAATCAAATTAATTTTGGAACAAATCTTTTCGAAAAATAACTTGCATAATGCATTATAATTTGATATAGGTAGGTAAGTTTATGACTAAATGAGCGCGGTGTACCTAATTATTTTTTTATCATCTTCTAGAGGTCGCTAGCTATGGCGTTACTCAGTGAACATTTGAGGTTAGATTTCCTCAAGTTCGCATAGTATAATTTTACTTGCTTCAAAATTTTAATCCCATTTGACTATTTACAACATATTTTTTTAAAGAAGCGAAATGATAATGCGGTAACTTGATCTAAATCGGTTTATTTTCATCCACCTTTGAAGTATGGCTCATTTGTTTGCAGATATATGTTAAGGGTAGTGATGGGAGATTTCGAGTGAAAAATCGAGTGGTACTCGATTATTGAGATCACTCGAGATATCTCGAGATGTTTATTCCCACCACTCGAGTGATTATTACCCTACGGTTGCACCCCAAAATGTTAGTGCATACTGCAAATAGTCACTGATTGCGTTACCTTTTTTTTTAAATAAAACGAAAAAGTGGTTAGGTTTTGAAGTGCGTGAGCTTTTTTTTTTTTTTAGCTACGCTTATAAGTAATATATGACTAATTCAAACATATTTGTGCGCCGCTGGGATGAAAACGACCAATATCTCGTATCTCGAGTGATCACTCGATTATTAGAAGTACTCGATTACCGATAACTCGATTATTAAAATTGGTCGATTATGCCCATCACTAGTTAAGGGGTAGAAGCTGGTTTACTTTGGGACAGTCAATTGCATTTATCACTAAAACGCTAGTTTTTACCAAATTTCAAAGCATAGCTATAATTTTGAGGAATTTTAAGTAAAGTAGGTATATTGTTATATTAACTATACTGTACGGTATCTTAAAACAAAAATGCTTCTCTAAAATTAGAAAAATATTCTCACAATGAAGATTGTCTGCGTGTTTTAATAATAAACGAGCACCTAATGTTAACACTTTCTAGCCCTTAATTAAATATTAAATCTTCATAAAGTTGCCTCAATTATTGATATAATTTTTTATATAAAATATTTTGTAAATTTTGTATACACTTAATTTTAAGGTTATTTCATGTATACTAGTAATTTTTTCTGCAGCAAAAATAAAAAACTCAGTGATGTGGCAATTAAAGAAGCTATGTCTAAAGAATAGGAATTTATGTATATTTTGATAGATATAATTAACAAAAGTAATAATCATTATATGTTGATAATAATAAAAGTAATAATTGAAATAATACATCAGTATATGTCATTAGTTCAAATTGTGTAGGTCAGAATTACGATTTGTAAAAAACTAACCATTAAATAATTAGCAGTTTGACAGTGAATAAATCTTATATAATTTTTTAAGTAAAATAAAAGTCCTAACGTTGGTAGCATTAAAGCAAGTTTTCAGTTGTATAACCCAACAAGTTTGGATTCAGGTAGAAGGTATGCGTGTAGGTATACGCATATATTTAAAAGATTAACATCTACATCTTCTATAATGCAAATTTCAGGTGACTCATTCCTGGTATTACATTTGCAGCACATCCCCTTGAATAAATATTATTATGATGTACATTTTGAGAAGCCGTAATATAAACTTCATACGAAACTTGAGATTGCTACCAGAGAACACTAATATCAACTAGTGTTCTCTGTTGCTACTATAAAAGTTTTGTGACAGAAATATTGAATACTTTTGTTTCAATAATAACGGTATAGGTAAGTATCAATTGAAACTAGAAAAGTTCATGTGATTGAGTAATTAGATTTTAATTATTTCAACTCATTCATAGTCCTTGACATTTAGTGACATTGACATTGGCTTAGTTAACTTACTACAAAATGTAAAGGAACAATAATTGTAAAATAGATGTTATTGTTGATTTTGTTACCTTTTATACATAGGTCGTCACAAAGCAGTTTATCTCGACAACAGCCGGGTCATTCGCCATAAATTAAGAGGGTATATGAAACAAATATCAAAATTACTGTTCTGTCAATAAAAAAAAACAAATAGGTAACTCACCGGGGGGGTTACACTCCCCCTAACATTAGGATTCAAGGTATATCCTTCCATATGTTTCCATTATATTAATTAGCAAATATGTATCATTCTTTCTTTAACAACTAGCTAGTGTCACCTGAAATAAGTCGAGGCTCCCCCGGACGCCAACTAGTTAGCATCACATACCAACTATCGGGTGTGTGAGTCATACTATTATTATGCCACCTACCTCAACACCACCCAGTTTGTTTCAATCGAAGCGCATGTAAGACCCCATAGAACTTACAAGGCACACTTCGAAGGAACCACCGGGAATATGTGGCACGCCCTGGGGTTTACAAAATCATAAACGAGTATGGCATATTCCTCACAAATTCACAATTCATTAAACAAATGTATTCAAGCACACACATATTATAATAGTCAACCTTATTCGGGCGCTGGCCAGGCACCACTGTCACAAAGAACAACCTCTCTTAGTTTCGGCGTCACGGGCTACATTTTTGTATATACTCATAAATTACATTATCTCAAGGGTAAATAAACACTTGGCTGGCGCATTTCGTGTGAACAGCTGAGGTTTGATTCAGAGCAACCACGATAGTTTTCATTTCAAAAATCAAAAATGAACAAGTGTTACACAATGCTGTTGATGCCATTTTGTAGAAACAAATCTACAGGCCATGCTGGCGCATTGGCCGTCGTGTAGAGGATCCATTGACCTTGCCTGGTCGATGCTTGCGAACGCTGACTCGCGATCAGCTTGATGTCTTTTGGGCACCATTCAAAGACACATTGTCGATCATCTACAGATCCACCTTTTCTTTCACCATTTTTTTGGTGGTACACATTTAAATAAAAGTTGTACGTCAGTAGCCGATGTTTGTTTGCAATGCATAAATAAAATATGGGATAATATTTATGACACTAATGAATTGTCAAATGTCCGCCAGCCTGAGGTTGAAGGTAATGGCCGGTGATGGTTAAACGATGCATGACCCATTGTGAATAGTGACCATAAACATTCTTGGACCTAAATATATTTAAAAAAAATTATTTATTCGAATTATTATTATTTTACTCATGGTATGATTCCTGATATAAGATAAGAAAAAAATATTGTCTAGGTACTGAAAGTGTCTTAAACCTTATTAACCTTTCACCATATTTGTAATCTTAAATGAACCAAGCATGTAGGTACCAATTTTGCAATCTCAAAGTGATTAATTAACCTTCCCTTTTGGGAATATGCTTTTTCACTTTATCTTGTATTTTCCATAGATATCAAATTATTTCATTGTGTTCAGCCACTTTAATCAGATCCAAAAACTAATAATAGCTGTTTCTCTTTTGTAAGCATATTCAGATTATTCTCACACGTGACGTAATAATCCACTTGATGGTTTCATTTAAATATTAGAAGTGAATCCCAACTGAGAATATGTATCCGCATTTAATTAGCATCAATCAAGTATGCTCGACTGAACCTGTATCCGTATCCGTATCAGTATGTCAATTTTTATATCTATGGCAAGTATGCCATATAATTTATTTAATTTTAACGCTAGATTAACTACAAATGGAAATAGAGAGGTCCTAAGAAATAAGTGCCAAAATTTTAACTACGCTTAACTCATCAAAAGCAACAACCTTTGTCTAATATATTTCTTAAAATCTTTTTTTAAGACTTTAATTTTTAAAATTTGCCAATTTCTGTTACCCGCCACTGGGCCATATGTCGAGACAGTTAATAATAAACAGAATAAATCACAAAAAATCTAGTATTTGTAGTACTTGCAAACAAATTTAAGACAGAAAATCATACCACGAAATATTCGCATATTTTATTTTGTTATGTTTTTTAATTTACAGGCACTTCGTTAGCGTTATTTTAATGAGTACAAAGCACTGGAGGAAGTTTTCGAAAAAAATTATTAGGCAAAAGTTGCTACTTCTAATGAGTTAAATATGGTTAAAATGTTGGAACCAGATTTCCAGAACACTCTGTATGTAAAATGCGCAAATAGCCCAGTCGGGTTGTCATTTAACCGGGAAAAAATTAGGGACCACAATTTTATTGTTCTAACCTTTAGGGGGGGTCAATAGTAGTGTAAATTCAGAATCGCGACTGAATTCCACCCCTGCGTCAGCCGCCATCTTGAATTTTAGGAAAAATCGTTTTTGCTCAATATCTCGGCCATTTTCAACTTTACAACAAAAATGGTAAGAACTTAAGTTGTTGCAAATCCGATTTCCTACAACTTCTTTTATTACAAATTTTATCGTGCGAACGATATTTTTCAAGTTAAGGGGGAAAATAGTGACAAAGTATAATTATTGAATTATCTCGTTTGTTATTGACATGAGATATTGTATATGTACACTCGCTCCTTTCTAGGCCACTCTGGTTGAGATAAAACTAACCAGTAATTTCTGTGTTTTGTCTAAACGTCCTATGAAATAATTTATTTAGCTTATCCAAGATAACTGGACATTTTTTTGTCCTAATTATTTTAATAATTGTTGCAATTATTGTTTATTAATTAGTATTATTTTCCTACTGCTCATAACTGAAACTTTCAAATATCTCGAGAAATAAGCATTCTATGAAAATCATCATCAAAATCAAAATTTAATCACTCCACGGAAGGAATCCGTTGGTGCCTAAATTAATCTCTTTCTTAAATAGCAACCCCTAATTTCACAGGTCAACATTTGATCTAGGGACAATGGTACTATGGTAAATAGGGTTTTTTTGGGTCGCTGATCACGAATCCGAGGTCGGTTAAGCTCCATCACATCAGGTTCAAGGTGATTTGAAGGTTAATTTGAAAAAAAATTATGTTTATGTTTTATAGGTCACTGAACCCGAATTCGAGGTATGTTTACCTCTACGATACACCCTAGAGGTCGTTCAAGGACATTTCAAGGTCATTCATGAAGTATTTTGGGTAGAAAAGTTAAAATCAGTCTGAAAAATCTGAAAAAATTCGTCAGAATGTTTTTGAGGTCACTGAACGCGAATCCAAGGTTATTTAATTTCCATCACGTCAAGTTCAAGGTTATTTTAAGGTTAAATTTAGAAAAAGTTGTGTAAAAAAAATTTAAAAATGTATTGAAGTGTTTTCGGGGTCACTGAGTTGATCCGGAGGTTATTAAAGGTCTTCAAATAGTTTCCATCTGTCTACGTATAACCATCTACACGTTTGTATGAAGATATAGTCTCTTTTTCTGATGGTTTACTTTCGTTCTACTATTCTGATTAAAAAGTTGACATATTAACTACTTCTATGTGTTATGGTTTTTTCAAATTTTCTAAACTCATTTTCAATTTGACCATCAAATGACTTTGTCCCTAAAACTATAATACAAGATAACCAACCCCAAATTTGAAATCAGCGAACCACAAAACCTCCGTAAGCGTTTTTTCAAATTTTTTAATCACCTTTTTCCAGTATCACCTTGAACGTTCTCTGAATGACCTCCGTACAAAAGGTAAGTCCTTGTAGAGGAAAATAAACAGCCAATTCGAACTTAGTTAATCCAACATTACTTTACTGTATTTCTTCTGATTTTTTACAAAACTTTTTCTCGAATTGACCTTCAAATCACCTTGAACCTGATGTGATGGAGCTTAAATAACCCTGGATTCGCGTTAAGTGACCTCAAAAACATTCAGACGAATTTTTTCAGATTTTTCAGACTGATTTTAACTTTTCTATCCAAAATACTTCATGAATGACCTTGAAATTACCTTGAATGACCTCTAGGGTGTATCGTAGGGGTAAACATAACCATGAATTTTTTCAGATTTTTTGGAGGTTATTTCTTGATTTGACCTTCAAATCACCTTGAACCTGATGTGATGGAGCTTAACCGACCTCGGATTCGTGATCAGCGACCCAAAAAAACCTGATTTACCATAGTCACTTCTGACGATTGTCCCTAGATCAAATGTTGACCTGTGTTTTTATTGCGGATTTGGTTTCAACGATTAAAAGTACGTAAGATTTGTCTGAAATATTTTTTCTTCGTAATAGATGGCGCTGTAAGCGACGGAATGCAGTTTTCTCTATTTCTCCTACTGAGAACATTTTGACTACAAATGATCAAAATTAAGTTTTAAAACAAATTTTATTTCTCAAATTTTCAATTACTGAACAATGCTTCTCAAAAAGCTACTATTATCCTAACCCAGAAACAGGCCTTTTTGTCCTTTTCGGGACACTTGGTCAACGCGATTTCCTTCGCTTATAACTTATCGGAGTGCTTGATTAAATATGCGTTCAAATGAATGTATTTTTTTGTATTTTGTTTTTAAAATACCATTCCCTTTATTGTTAATAATAATATTGATAAATTTGTTTTATTATTTTTACATTTAATACCTACTTGTGTTATTCCTTGCTTCGTGTTTTTTTGTAACTGCAAAAACAAAAAATAAACGAACAATGGAATAGAAAACTACTATGTCCACGTCGTTGTTCCTGGTTACGCTAAAATCAGGTTCCTACCTAGTTTATTCACAAGCCATTTACATTTCTACAGGTAACAATTTCGAATATTACTTTACTATGTATTTAACATCTAAACTCACGATCGATATGTAAGTACTTACTTAATACAAAAACAGATTTTGCAGTCAACCGTAAAACGTAATTTATTTTTTTCTGTTGAAAGGTTAGTTCTATATCCTAAAAAGTAATTATGAAATTGATACCACATTAATTTAATGTAGTAATAATAAATAATTATAAAATACATTTATACGTAATTAAATAAGCATTATGCATCGAGTTTCTCAGTATTCTTTACCAATTAACCTTAACATAAAATTGTAGCAGACAGGTTGATAATTTAAAATTGCACAAGGACATTGTAATGACCCTACATGGAGATACAAATTTAAAAAATTTAATGCATTTTATTAATTGATTTCTTCATTTAAGTGTAAAATTCTAATTCGATAACACGTAACACACTTTAAATGAATTGACATGAGATATCTGCTCGCCCTCTTAATGAATAAAGACAATAATTTTTTTTTCGTGTCTTTAAATAAAATTTTTAACATAAGGTTCTGTTTATTTGAAAAATATCGTATCTGTTCTTATATTTGTAATTAGGTATTTTACTCATATTTAAAATTCAATAAATTCATTGTACCTTTTCAATAATAAAAAAAATTATTTTCTAGCAAAAATATAAAAAAGTATCAACTAATAACAAAAATAATAACACAGGATCCTATTTTTCAAAAAGGATGCAAATACAATTAAGTGAAAAAAAAATTGTTAGAACAAAATACTGTCGTGGTGACTAGATATATGTCGTGCACCTTCATCACCTTCAAAATATCTGAAATCAAAAACTATAAAATGTTTCTTAACATGTTGTGTCTGTAGTTGGAAGATATATCAATAAAATCAATAAAAACTCGAAAAGAAAAAACGGCGAGCATATGAATTTTGGTCTAGATGTTTCAATTTTTTTCATCTTGACGGTGTTCAAAAATATAAAAAATAATTGTTTTCCCTATTTTGTTAGCACATATATCCTCTAATGAATTAAATTTGTATTAAATTAAAAACAAATCTATATCTTATTGGGCTCAAGATCTAGAGCTTTCACAAGTTCAGAAAACGTAGTTTCGACAAAAATACGTTTAAAATTTTTCTTTAGTTTTTTTGTCGTGTATAGAAACCATAGAAGGGCATATGTATAAATATTTCTCGGCCATCATAAAAACCTAAAAAGACAGACATAAAGTAGGTGTCTAAATAATACGATAGCTCACAAAGTTAATTTAAAAAAAAAACGTTTGAGTATCATCATTATACACGTTTTTCTACCAAAAATACGAAAAAAAATTGTTTTCAATTTTTCAATTGTTCATGTAAATACCGTCGTAAACATGTAGTTTTACTTTTTTCCTGTAATTTCTTAAAATGTAAAAACATGTACGCATTGTTATATTACAATATTTTTTGAATAATATGTTTTTTTATGTACCTATTTATATTTTTCGAAGGTGGCAAAGTGCGATGTACCTGAATGAAGGAAACAACATTACATAAATTTAAAAAGATTTATTGATGCAATGAATTGATAACATATTCCATGGAGTAAGATATACATTTTTTGTATTATACACAACAAATAATACAGAATATTATATACATTAATCTAATTATTACAGCTTTATTAAAATACTCATACAAGCAAAAATTTGGCACATTAGTTTTTTTACAAAGTCAGTAACACTTAAAAATATATAGGTACCTATTACCTATGCAATTTCTGTAAAAAACGAAAATACCTACCAATGACAAAATACTATACCTAGTATTTAATTTTATACACTTTTTTAGTCAAGTTTTATACTTTAATGTTTGGATTTCAAAATGTTACCTAATTCTTTTTCATACCCTCAAAGACCTTATGAAGCTTGAATTAATCGTTAACCCTTTTTAACTGTGCTTAATAATAATTAAGAAATAATATCCGAAAAAAATGAGACACATTTTCTTTTGCATAATCTAATTTAAAATAATTGAGCTATTAACAGTCATTCTTCATTTAAGTATTTCCTTCAGGAAAAGCCTTACCGCCCTTTCACACGAAAATACAGATTCTACTAACCAGTATTCAACATTTTTATCGTTTAGATAAAATAATCGAATTCGTACTTTTGTGAACGGGCAGTGTGTATTTTGAGGTAAAATCTTTGAATCATTTCGAAGGTGAATTGACACTTATTTTGAATTTTAAACTGAAAACAAAATATACTGTAAGTAAAACAATAAGTAAAATAGATCTTAAATTGTAAACAACAATTCTGATACCATGTTTAAAAATTCAGTACTTTAATATTCATGTTTCTCATACTCTTCCTGTGGAGAATGCCCTTGGAATCGTAAAAGCAAATCAACATTGTCTTGACCTTTGATTTTTCCAACCGAGAGTTTTTGGGTTTTGGCTCTTCTGGCACTTTCCAATCAGCAATTTCGCTCTTGGTTTCTGGATCATGTTGAAAACACCATGTTTCATCACCAGTCACAATGTTGTAATGGCAGTTTTTATCCTTTTTGGCCTCCTTGATGATGTCCTTCGAATGTTGAATTCTAAGCAATTTTTGGTTGTCAATCAATTAGTGCGGAACATACCTATCGTGCACAGACTTTTCGGTAGCTCAAATCGATCAAAATGCGATAGATTGATGTTATTGAGATGCTCAATTCCAATTCCATGAATGTCAATGAAGATTTTGGCTGATCTTTGATGAATTCACGCATAGTTTTGACAGAATCTGCGATGATCACGGATTTCGGTTGTTCAACATGTTGCTCATCATTTATGATACCACGGGATAAGCAACCATCACCATAAGGTTAGTTTATCAATTGAAACGTTTCGTAAAAAATGTTACCAAGTTTAAAACAAAACTTAATATTAGCTCTTTATTCGATTGTTGTTAATTTTTGTACCGATGACATAAACATACTGTCACAGCAGATGCAATAACTCCACTTCTGTTCGTCCAAATGTCATGAAACTTTCACAGTACATCAATTAAAGAACTAGAAATACATATTTTTGAAAAGTCTTATTTGATTTGAAATTGTAGGTATAGATATTAATATGAGTGGTTCATAGCTCGAAGTAATTACGACTAACTTTTTTTTATATAACATTGTATATAAACACATTCAGTATCGTGTACACTTTAATAGGAGGTAGAAAAACAGTTAAAGCCAAAGAATGTATTTGTTTTTAAAATAATAGCAAATCATCTTCTTTCGCAGAAATTGTAGATTCATAATCTTGATAATTTTATCTTAACAGTCCTCATTTTATTTTTTGAGTACCTACTAGTTAAGATACGCGTATGTGTATTTGTCTACATCCGATAACAATGCAAACAAAAACAATATATTGTCTGTCATGGAAAGATTGTTTTGCAGAATCTACAATTCTAAAGTCCTGATTTATGATTTTCAATTCATATAATAATACAAAGATTTATAGGCTAACAAAGTAATTATTTGTGACATTTTCTAAAATTTAAATTAAAAAAATAATAATAAGAAAATAGAACTGTATTTATTAGTACTATACTAAATTGTGGGGCAAGGTTTTTTTATTTTCTAATTTACAGAGTATGACAAAAATACTTTAAAAATGCCTTATTTGTTAGTATTGTGCCATATAACATATTACTTATTTAATATACACGAGATTATTAAGATATATTTACAACAGTTATCTGTGACAAATAAATTTAAGTGGAAAGTGGAAACTTGTCTAAATTATTATCTTTCTGTTTCTGCATTCTTAAAATTATATTATTTATATTAAAATGAAAAAATTAAACCTGAAAAATAATCATCGTTTCATTTAAACTTTCAAAGTTGGTAAAACCGGAAGTGAAAATGAAAATTTAGGCTTATCAAAGTAAACTTGTTCTACTTTGATCCATACCTACCTTAACGAGTTTGAAATGACATTCTGTTAATAGTAAAATGACTGGTTGAACCCTCATTTCATTAACACCTTACCTTTATTGACACATTACCTATATTGTTACGGAAAACGTTGATTGATAACAATAAAAAATAATTATTATTGACGTTTTTATGAACTTGAAGCAGACAAGATTATACTATACCTATACCTACATTATTTTCTATTTAAAAGGGAAGTACACGAACAGTCAAGATAAGGTGCTATCAAGAGAACGAATTAAGTGTCTGATCTGTTTTATTTTTAGTTAACATTGTAAACTAAAACTGGTTTATATTTTTGCCAGTTCACTTTCGGAGAGTATTTCGAAATACTCCAAACAAATTAATACCTGTTAGTTTTTATTATGTATTACATAAAATATATCTATCTGTTAAGGTTAAACGAAAACATACAGAATATGAATATTTATTTCGAAAGAACTCGCACAAACCTTATGGATTTCATGTCCCGGTGAATTTGTCTGGATTTTTGATATTTTGTACTTGATATTCTCCTAATCAAAAGTGGGCACAAAGTCCAAAAATGAACAGTTTTCGAAATACCGAGGAGCAAAGTCCCCTAAAATGAAACATTTCTTGTGACCGCACGGTAGTTAGATATACGATTGTGGACCATTACAGATATTGACGGTCAATATTTTCATGTAAATTTGGCCTAATTAACTCCCATAATCCTTCTATCCCATTTTAAATTACGCTCCTGAATATCAGGGAAGCCACCAATATGAAAATAACCCTTACGAAGGTTGTTGGGTTCGAAGGAAGACACCAGATGGTGACCTTCAATTTGACCTTGATGAAGAAGAAGAACCTTCACTACCTCTCGAGCCTTAAGTCCCTATCTAAATGTAAAATGTTTAGCTCTTTCCAAATCCGGGGTCAAAAATAGAGGTTCTTATTTAAAACATTAGATTTTACCTTGAAATGACCTTGAAGGTCATCATGCGGTGACCCCCTCCGAACCCAACAACTTTCATAAGAGTTGTGCGAGCTAACTGGGGCAAATATACGTGAAAATATTGTACTTAAATATCTATTATGGTCCAAAATCGTATATCTAATTACCTTGTGGTCACAAGAAATGTTGCATTTTGGCAAAACGTTCTAATTTTAAAATATTTGTTACTAGGCAAGACGCAAAACTAAATTTATAAAATCAGCTTATTACATTTACTGTTACTTTGGAATCATTTGTTGCTCTATTTAAAGGCTACTTATTAATTTGTGCACTAATGTCTTCCATTTTCCTATAGATATATCAAAAGTCCCACTAAAAATTGATGTTTAGTTTTTATTTGTATCCAAGAGATGACTTATGTTTCCAAAAATTGTACGACCAAAAAAATTTATATTATTTTTTGTATAAAATTTTTTATTTCAAACATTTCTTAATTAAAAAAAAAACACCACAGAAATGAGATATGTCAAGATATTTTAATTTTTATTTTTAATTTTAGAGTGCCGTACCTCCACAAAAGTTTATTAAAGAAATATTCATAATTTTCCATGTTTATTACTGTATCATGGTTTGCAATACACAACTATTAACCACCCTATATATGTATAAGCATAAGCACAATCAGTTCTTTAAGTTTGCTCATGGAATCTAAAAAACTGTTTCCAATGTTCTAAATTCTCAAATATTGACATTATATTTTCCATATCGTCATTCAAAAGAATAACAACTGGGATAAATCTGTTCCTAAATTATATAAGCTCGCAATTTCGATTTTGTGAAGTGATGTTAAGTTAAAGGAAAGAAAATGGAGATATGATGATCGTAAAACCACTATATGGTGATATTTTCCTAAGTAGGTAAAGGTAATCATTATTAGTAAGTTAGACAGTTTTCAAATACCTTAAAGTATCATATATAAGTAAGACATAAATAATATACCATGGGAAGTTTACACCTGGATTATTTTGAAAACTACTAATTTGGTGGTATATAGACACATATTTGTACAAATAGAACCATGTGGTTTAAACACAGGACAATAATCACTTAAAAAATGATGATAAGGGTAACACATCTTTTTTAAAGGAATATTCATTCGCTTTTATAGTTCCTATTTATTTCTTAAATTTTAGTAGTTTTGTAACATATGTAAATGATAAAGTCAAATTTAATATTTGTGAACCTTGCTATGACTCTAATGCAAAAAGTAAAAACTGGAAAAATTGTTGCCTCTGCTCAATCAAAATTAGTAGGGAAATATTTTTTCTTGGATCATCTATCTGGCATATCTGTACATTTTTAATGGAAATCATAGGTACCAAATGTGACTTTGTGAAAAACGGGGCAATAATCCTCAATACTCAGATCAATTTTTTTGTGTTGAATTCATTATGAAAAGAAAACTATAGCGTTGCATTTAATATTTTTGAGAAAAATCTATAAAACGGCATTCTTTTGAAATAATGACATCTATAGGTTTCCATATTGAGCTAAATGACATTACGCATTCATGAGATAAGGCATGAAAAGACCTTTCCAACGAGGTATAATACTTTTAATGAGCCAATTCTTAAAAAATGCATTTTTCTAATCAGACACCCTTTCTGTCAAGAGATAGAAAAAAATGTCAATGACAAAAGTTATGCGCTATGAATACGGCTATCCATATTTGTATAGTCTTTCCGATATCAATTGAAGAACCAACAGATTGATAGTATGTACCAGGTTCGGTCGCTGACGCATCAACTCGGTATTGAAATATTTGAAAAACTTGTTCCCATATTTATTTAGCCATACCCATATACAGGTCTGGTCGAACTAAACGTGGAGGTGATAGAAATGTATACGTCATTTGAAGAATGCGAGCGCAGGCACAGAGAAACGATCACAGTTGCATTGGGCTAATGGGCAATAAATCACAGCAGATGACAAGTGGTTGATAAATTGCCCAGCAGTGCAGTGCATCAATGCGGAATGTGGTTTGATTCAGGTAATTTTAATTTATTATAGGCACCTTCTATCAATCATTTATATTACAATTACGGAAGGGAGAAATAAGAGAGATATTTTATTTACTAATATTATCACAACATGGCATTTTGGAGACCTTTTGAAACGGAACAAAACGAAATTTACCACCAATATAATAAAATTGTTTGAAAACATAAATAAATATGTTGTTGGTCAAATGAACATATAATAGAAATTTTCTACACATTATATACAAATTATTATAATTTTTTACCTTCAAAAGAAAATTTTACATGTTCAACTGACTTCGGAAAGACTACACTATTTAATATACCTGAATAGGAAATTTTTCTGAGAAAAATTCAACTCTATGTATTGGTATATAGATTGCGCCCCCTAGCCCCTTAATCACAATTTTTTTCCCGAAGTTCTAGGGCCTATACTTTCCCTAATATCGTATACCTCGCCGACCTTAGTAGGACACCCTGTATATAAAGGCATTAACTTTGTTATAGGAGACCCGACCTGTTTATGAAATGAAAACCAATCATGCTATTCTAGATGGTTATTTTCTTTCCTTTTCAAATTTCTTATTCGCAAGAAAATCTAATTGAGTATTTACCATTTCAAACGCCTTTATATTCTATTATAATAATTATATATTATTCCATTACCAAAAAACAGTCATCCGACTGATTTAAGTCATCTACGCCCTATTAGCATAATTTCTACCATGTCTAAAACTTTTGAGTTAGTTTTAAAAAATCAGATATCAGAGGAGGTGTTTGGAAATAATATTATTCCAGATTGCCCATCTGGTTTTACAAAATAGCACTACTGTTGCATTATTACATATAACAGACGTTCTTATGAAGGCTACCGATGAGGGAAGGGTAACTTGTCTTGTTTGTTGGATTACATATAGTAAGGCATTTGATACCTTGGATCACGACTTTCTTATCAGTAAGTCGAAATTTTGTGGATTTGATTATTCATCCGCGTCTCTAATCAATAGTTTCTCGCATGATCATAATCAAAAAGTAATTGTTGATCAAAGGCATCTGAAGCCTTACGAATAAATTTTGCTGTACCTCAATGTTCCATACTCAGACCCTTATTATTTTCTATATAAGTACATCTCGGACTTCAATCAGGTTTTACGTATATGCGATATTAATCATTACGCTGATGATTTTCAAGTATACTTCAGTTTTTTTAACAATGATTTAAATTACTTACTAAATATTTCAGTTGCCCATAAAATTAAATCCTAATAAATCTAATATCATCCTTAGTCTCAGAATTAAAAGAAATTTAATAAAATAATATCTAGACATTAAAATAGCAAATCATCAAAATTACTAATGAATGTAAAAATTTAAGTCTGTGGTTTGATGAAAGTTTCAGGTTTTCCTAGCAAATAAATTATTTATATCAAGCATCTTATAGTATTCATAAACAGCCGTACTCAAATCGAGACCTAATGAATTCGGAATTAAAACTAAACCTTTGTAAAGCTTTAATAATTTCAAAAAACCTCATACTGTGATACTGTCTATGGACCCGCATGTTTAAAGACTCGGCTAATAATTCGAAGTTTGATAAACTTCGTAAATTACATTTATCTACTGTGTAATATTCAAAAAATTTTAAGTACTCAGTCCCCGCTATACTCATTTAATAAATTACATAAACTTCACAAAAATACTTGGAATTTTGGTTCCAATTATGCCCATTTGCTCGAAATTCCTTGTTACACCACTGTGTTATACACTAAGAGCTTCTCTTACATTGCACCTAAAGGATATTTTTGTAGTTATTGTCCACTGTTTTCACATAGTTGATATACTTAGTTTTGGTTCTGCGAGAAAATTTACTATACCTAATGTTAAAACGTTACAATTCAGAATTATTTATACACGTTTCTCTTTTCATTGTATTTAAATTTACTTTTTTTATTAGGGTTGAGTTGAAAAGCGGTTTAACTGCTATGTATGTATTTAATATTTCTTTGTTTGGAAGTAATGACAATTTCTTATTATTATCTGTAGTATTATATATAATGTTCACAAGTTGAGTCTAGTTCACGACGTTGAAAATTTACTAAGGCCAATGAGATGTTTTACGATTTTGTAGGTACTACTAATTCATTTAGAACAAATAAATGAATCCGAAAATAGACTACTAAGAACAGATTTCAGTATGCTCAAAATATGATAATCCGGTTAGAAAATCCATGTTTTAATTCCACATTTATGTACTGAACATTCTCTCACACCACTCATCATCGTGATAATTTGCAAAGTGCACATTGTTAAGCAAAGTTTGATTTCATGCGATATGTGTAGCATTCTAATTGGTCGATAGGCAATCGATCAATGTACAAAGTTTAAGTCATAATCATAGAAATTAGGTTTAAATTTCAACAGTCACAATTATTTTTGCTATCGTCACAGTGTAAATAGGCTGGTGTGGACGTTTTAATAATAAAGCCAATTAAAATCAAATAAGCTAGAGCATGAATACTAATTTCAGAAATAAGCCTTTAAATATTTGGATATTAGATAGAATAAATAAACATTTTTATAAAAATTAATATTTTGCCATCATACTACTAACTGTTGTAAGATGCAGCATTATTATAAGTATTAATAAACGGAATTATCTATAGATGTGCGGTAAAATTCGGACATGGGACATCTACAGAAATTATATTTACCTCCTTACAGAACCAAAGTTTTAACAATCGAAAAGAGAACCTCCTAAATTTGGACTTACATCTATTTTACCAATAAACAATACCTGACAAAACATACACTTTGGTCATACCTCTCTTTCCGTTGAGATAAATCTATAAGCTCATACATTATTAGGTATTTCATCCAAATTAGAAAAATATATAAAAATTTACAAAAAGTAGTGCAATAAGTAAACAGTTTTAATTTTGCTTAGAACATCGTATGTTAATGCATCTTACCTTTGTTGAACTAATTTAAAGTCATAATATGTAACCAAGCCAACAGGTGTAAAAAAAACATAAAACCCTATCTTGGTTGTTACACATGACTGGAAATACCCATTTTTGCGATTACAGTGTTGTAGTTTCAAGAAACATATCACAACACAAATTTTTAACTTACAATAGGTATACCGACTTGTTAAAGATTTACTCAATGCAAATTTCAATTATTAAATGAAACATTTAGTGCAAATTTACCAAATTAAAATGGCCGAAAAACATTGAAGCTAATTTTCAGGAATTCCATTTAGCAATATGAAATTTATATTCGGATGGAATAATATGTAAAAACAAACATTTAGGTATTATATTAACCAATTTATGGGCAATTTAACTTTAATATCAATTTCAGATTAGAATAAAAATATTAGGCACATAACATTTACGTGAAAAATGTTTAATATTTTTAAGGATATTTCAAATAAGAAATAGAATTACATAGAATGTAATAAATAAATAATAATTTTCCAATTTTTCAAGGGAGACTATTGAATACAGTTAAAATAATAATAATCCAATTAAATATAATAATTTTATTTTCAATGGATGGTGTGTTAGTGTAGTTTTGAAGTTACTCTTTAAGTTTTTATCGCTATTGGCATGGTTTATCATATTCCTACTGTAATTTATTAAATAGAATTCTCTTGTTCCAATTTTTCAAGGGAGACTATTGAATACAGTTAAAATAATAATAATCCAATTAAATATAATAATTTTTATTTCAATGGATGGTGTGTTAGTGTAGTTTTGAAGTTACTCTTTAAGTTTTTATCGCTATTGGCATGGTTTATCATATTCCTACTGTAATTTATTAAATAGAATTCTCTTGTTAATAATATTAATACTTTTGGAAAAGAATGTAATTTTATCTTATACTTACTATTGCTGTACTAATTTGGCAGATCTTGATATACAATACTTATATTGTAATAGATAAGTTCTAAACATTATTAAAAAAAATAACGTCGTGGAACTAATTGCGATAAAATAAAGTTGCTTAAGGGATAAAGAGTTTGTTATTTGGTTTTTATAAAATAGTTGAAGTATCTTTATATTAAATATTCGAAATTAATAAAAATTAATTAATTTAATTCTTCAATACTTTCTATGCAATTAACCTACTATTCCTTCATAGCGGTAAAGTCATTATTTCTCGAGATTTTTGAAGTTAAACATAGGGCTGCGCAATCATTTTTATTTTATTATGTAAATAAATAAGTCGGTGTCTGTAACTCCATAGGAAGCCATATTTTATCTAAGCGCTATGTGTTAGTTCTTCGTATTTTCAGCCCAGTTAGCGTATATGTACAATTATTAATGAATCACCCTGTATACGTATAATTTGTTTTGTACATAATTAAAAACACAAATCATGTAGTTTTTTATAGTTATGTTCGGAAAAGTATTTTTCTTATTTTGTATGCTTTGATATTGAATAAACTATTTTTCTCGAAAATTTTGATATCTGTGTTGGATAGGTATAATTTTATTGTTTATTTTTAAATATCACATATAAATAATACATATTGCGTCACTCTTATACTTCGAATATTCCTGTTTATATTGCAATCTCTCAATGGCCGCAGCTTTCTTTTAATTATCTAAATAAAAATAATAAGTTTAATTCTTTTACTTGAAATTATTACAGTAATTATTATAAATCCGCATTAGTTAAATTATCAAACAGGGTTAAAGTAATGGGCAAAAATCGTTTAAAATTTTTTAAATAGAACACCCTGTAACTCCGAAAGAAGCCATATTTTATCTAAGCGTTATGTGTCAATTCTTCATATTTTCAGCCCAGGATTATCCAGTTAGCCTATGTACAATTATTAATGAATCACCCTGTATAGTACACAACATTACAAATTTATACAATGGTGTATAGACGGATTTGAATAAAATATAGTACTACTTATAAACGAAGAAAGATCTTTTAATTAGTAAAATTACTAGTAGCCATAGCATAGAGAACTTTTATATGTAAAAAGTGAGTCACTGAGTTTTTTAGAAAACGCGAACAGTAAGGATTGAATAAAGTAGTTCAATAAATTTTCGAGATTGAATTTCCCTAATTCATCTCGAATGTATATTGCTACTATAAATCTTATCCATTAATGCTACTCAGATAAAATAGTTCAGTGGATTTAAGTCGGGTAAATGAGGTGGTTAACTTATGGTCCCACATAAGGATTATTTTGCATAATTGCCGACCAAGATCCGGAAATTCTTATTTCAACAATAAAGCAATGCATTTTTGATAGATCTTGGTCAATACAACTGTATACATAAAAATTTGTATACATAAAAATATAATTGGGTACTAAAGCGTACACAATTGCTAATATTTAGATATATAATTTATATATTTTTTTTCAGATTATTATTAAGGGGTAACGTCATTGTAGAATTTTGAAAAAATCGGCATAAACAATAAAATATAGGAAAAAACTTTTAGGTGAAGAAAAAATCGGGAACACGAGTTTTCGAGGTAGAGCGCAACCACTTGCAACTCCTGGTAACGCGCGGGATAGTTAGATATTATACTCGTAGAGGCCAGATTGATGAAGTGTCAGGTAAAGCCGCACTGAAAGAAATGGGGTTATTAAACTGTTTATCTAGAATAATGTGTATAGCGCATATTAAAACTTTTATAACCAATATACAACTTTTATTTTAAAAAAGCAATCATCTCCATACTTATTATTCAATCAGTTTAACTGGAAGGTGCTTAATACACCTTATGCATCTATGAAATAAAGGTTATAATGAATTACTTATACATTATTAGGTGTTATAGACTTTATATTCCAGTTGTAGAAGATTTGTTGTATAAAGACCAGTATCCTAACAATTGTATTAACAGAATTATTCGTTCTTATACTGAATATGTTTCCGTTTTTAACGTGTAAAACGCATCTTATAATGGTTAAGTGATCGTCACCTCTCGGTGCATAATCGGTTATGATCGTTCTTAAGTTATATTCATAGTCTTGTAATAATAATCATATGTCAGACCCGAGAGCGAAGTGCGCCGACTCAATAAGAAACCTGGCTATTCCAGCCGCTGATTTAGGGTTCGCCGCACGAGCTCATCCCTTCCCTTCTAAGATTTCAGTAGCATGCTATGCATGAGGCAGAACGGTACTCAACTATAGTGTTCGTTAAATCGATTTTTCTCGAAAACAGATCGAGATACAGAAATGAAACAAGAGTACATAATTAATGGCAAAATTATAGCTCATTCAGGTTTTGAATCAAGTTTCATGTTAGACATACAAGGTAAAAAGTTATTAACTAAATTTTCGGTAAAATTGGTCGTAAGTGGCGCCCTCTATGAGCAATGCTGAAATTACAACACGCTTGTTATTCGTCGTCTAAAGAAATATAGTTTCACAAATTTTCAAGTTCTTAACCTACATATTTTCAGAATAATTGCAAAAAAACGATTTAAAATTTTAACTTTCAACACCCTGTATTTTCGAAACTATCAACTTTCGGATAAGGCATGTTTGCGCCAATGGTCACCATTTCACGTGTAGTATCTTCAGCTTTCGACTTTCCCATTGTTAATGAATCACCCTGTATATATTTTTTAAAATTTAT
The DNA here is from genome assembly GCF_000390285.2 of Anoplophora glabripennis. Classification (NCBI taxonomy): domain Eukaryota; kingdom Metazoa; phylum Arthropoda; class Insecta; order Coleoptera; family Cerambycidae; genus Anoplophora; species Anoplophora glabripennis. Next base: position 2,148 of record NW_019416998.1, on the reverse strand, counting down.
TCTAAATAGCGTAGTAGATACATATTTATAATATTTATGCACCAATTTCGTAAACGGCATTGCACAGTCGGATCCAAAGGTTATCGTCTACGCATATTGAATAGAATAACAAAAATATTGGGAGTTGATAAAAATAGAACATTTACCGTTTCAGAAAATAATTTATATTTAACATGTTCAAAGTACAACTAAGCACTTCATATAGATACGCTTTTTGAAATTTCATATTCACTTCGTTGAGATGATAATAATAATATGAATATACATACAGTGTGAAAGAATGTTGACAAATAACAACAAAAAATAATGTTGGGGTGATTCACAAATGGTGACCAAAAATGAAACCTCGTATTCTTTGGTTAAAAAGATACAGGGTGTTAAACTTCAAAAAATATTTTTAATTTTTTTAAATAATTTAAAAACTAGTACTTATGTAAACATTGTCCAAAATCTGAGGGCTTTTCCAAATATTTACATGCTCCAGTGGCGGAGATACAGGGTATTGTTGGCATATTTTTCTAAATAAAATAGTACGCCACTGCTTTACAGTAACAACCATAATATTTTCGGATTCGCCTTTCAATTTTCTACAAATTGCTGCTCTTTTCTGTTCTTCGAAAAATGCCTGATTTTCGAGTAAAACTTAAAAAACGAACTGATGTTTTGCATTTATCTGAATGGAACTCAGCTATGGGGTCTAAAACAATTTATTTTTTCCTAATTTTGCAGATATTCCCTGATTTTTTCCCTTGAGCAACCTTATAGAGACAAGATTTTTAAAAACATAATAATAATTTAAATTAGAAAAACGTTCGGAAATGTAAAAAAGATTAGCTTATAAATTCTTATATTTATGAATTTCAAATCACATAATTATGAGATTGACTTAAAAAAAAACAAGCTTGTATGGCATCCCGGAAATTACATATTAGCTGGAAATAATGATACATTTATTATTGATAACAAAATTATCTTCATATTCGTGATTCCACTGTTTTTCCAGTTTAAACGGTTTCAGAGTTACCTAATATCGGTTAGTTTATTTAAAACATTCTAAAAGACTTATTGCAATTCCGAGTCAATGGTTTAGAATGGTTTGAAATAGTCGAGTAGTTTCACATAATACAGAAAGAAGCTATATGGAAAATGAAAACTGTACTGTACTATTGGATAATAATTATTTTGAATCGTTCTGTAAATATTTACCATTCACCATTTACGTGTGAGCTATTACACTGCAGTATTAACAATTTAGATCGATTTTACTTAAACTTTAACAACAGAGTCAGGTAACCCCTCTATTCGAACGAATAATTTGGTAAGATTTCGTGTGATTTACGGACAGATTTTCGTTAGGTTTTACGATCTTTTAACGGGCGCACCTAATTAGCTTCTCTTGTCAATCGCCAAGGTTATAATACAAAAAAATGCTATTTGGAGTGCACTTTAGAATTATTCTTTTCGCAAGTTTTGTTACAAGTAAATCTATAATTAGTATACTTTTGTTTTTATTAAAACCACCAACATTAAGTATATTAAAATCTAATTTACTGCTTTGCCTCAACATGATGAAAGATTGTATTTTTGTGTAATTTTTTTAATATATCATTGTTTTTTAATTACTAAATAATTCTATTTTATTCGGTGTTAACTAATACCATAAATATATTGTTTAAGCAAATTATGTTTTACTACTTAATGTTCTATAGACATTTTAAATGTAATTAGTAACAAATTTTAAGATAAACATCGGTATGATGATGTATTTTAGAAGGTATATTTTATGAGAATTTTGAATAGTTGCATTTTAATGTCTCTTTTTGGTATATTGTTTTAACATTGAATTCCCAACTTAGAAAAATAAACTAGATAAATTTCCATATCGCTATATTGATATACTATTATATTTCTATATTGATATAATAATTGCTTAGAAAAAAAAATATCTCAGCCAAAGTCACCCATCTAGTTCAAGGTAAGCTCAATGATTTTTGGCAATAACAGTGAATTAAAAATCTGCTTTGCCTTGGACTTGTTATAATTATGGACTTGTTATAATTTTATTATGTACTTATGTACAAAGAATTGTAATTTCTCAGAATCTTACACACATTTTTATATATTTTTTGCATACTGATTGAACTAAAT
>NW_019416997.1:168471-171213 GCF_000390285.2 Anoplophora glabripennis | reverse complement strand
TACAGGGTATTTTAAAAAATTTTATATCTACTAACCAGCGAGGAAAGCACCGCGGAGCGGTGCTCGGGCCGCGCGCAGCGCGGCCCAAGGGCCGAAGGCCCGAGAGAAAGGTCAAACTCCGCGCAGCGGAGTTTGCCTGCCTTTCTAGTAAGAACTATAAAATTTGTTTGTGGTTGTGTTTGAGTTTTTTGCTGTCTTGTTTAAAAAATGACCGAAAAATCAAAAATAAGAGAGCCAAACTTTATGCCGTCAGAAAAATTGCATTTGATGCGGATAATTGCTGACAAATATTCTTCAATACTGGAAGATAAAAAAAACTGATAGAGTATCAGGGGAGAAAAAAGAAAAAGCGTGCCTTGAAATCACGTATGAATTCAAAAAATAGAGTTTTAAAGGGTGACATTTTGATGAAACGTGACAGTTCATAAAAAATATAAATTTTGATGAAATCTCAGTCTAATTTAATAAAAAGTGTCCATAAAATACTGGAATTTAGCAAAAGATAAATGGTATTGTAAATGTTAAATTTGAAGTGTATAAATTAAGTAATAATCTGATTGGTTGAAAATGAAAAGTATAGATTAAGAAAAATTGTAATTAGAGATAAGAGTGCAGTGATTTAAAAAAAAGTAGTGGTTATCAAGGAGACGAAAAGAAAAAAAGAGGAGTAATCAATAAGTAAGAAGAGGAATTAGTAGTATTAGACCTCTCTCAGTTATTAATCAACAAACGACACTAATAACTATTAAGTCTTTTATTTAATAGTATTTAAACAAAGTAATGGGTTAAAGTAACATCGCATTTACACTCTTTCACAGTTGTCTCTATTCTCTACCCGTGTCCCTTTCAGTCTGAATTTCCGTGCCTTGGCCTTCACTTCTTATCGTTGTTTTATAAACAATGGCCCCAGTCGAAATAATCCCCTAACATTCGGCCAACCGTATTGTATACTGCAGGAATTGAGAACACCTGTAACAAAGAATTGGTGGTACAAGTATGGAGATTAAGAAAGGATTACACTCATTATGAAGAAGCGACTGGGCAACATTTCTAGTACCTACATTAGTTTATAAGAACAAAGCAATGTTTTTACGTACCTCCGTGATAGTGGTGCTGATCTATCAATTCAATCAAGACTCCGAATGAAAAATGTTTATGTTATCTGCACGTGCAAGGTTATAACTGCTTCGTCGACCGTAACTTTGGAAATTCTGTTTATAAGTTGAATACCGATGATGTAATTCCAGAACATTTAGAACTTGAATAATATTAGTTGTTATAGGTTGTGATGTTATTACGGAAGGTCATCTACGCGTCATGAAAAGCGCTTAGGGTTCAGAATTATACCATGATCTAGGTCACATCCCAAAAGTGTTTACAATTGTTAATGAAATTGTGGGAAACCCTTTGAGAATTATAACCGATAGAGCAAAAAAGGATTTACTAGTAAAGAAATGGCTGACTTTTGTAAAAATGAAAATATTAAACATGAGTTAAACGCGGTCGCTTGTTCAAGAAGCAATGGACAAATAGAACGGATTAACCGAGTTACCCTTAACTCCTTAAGTGCCGCCGTTGGGACTGATTTATGAGTCGTGGGAAGAGAACATTTCCAAAGAGCAGAACGATATTAACATGACTGTTAGCTCTAGTACAGGTAAAACTCCATGTGAACTCTTATACGGTTTCCGCCCTAGACTTAAGTACGATATAAATATTACAGACAATGTTTCACGTATTGACCTGCTTTCTAAAAATCGGTCTGAGGCTTTGAGTAAACTTAAACAAACTGCTCGTGCTATGAAAGTGCGGTATGATAAAAATCGCCTACAAGCAAGAAGGTTCCAGAAAGGAGACATGGTGTTGGTAGAACGAACACCTCTAATCAAGGGACCTGAGTCCCTTATACACTCAAGAAAGATGAGCTTGTCAGGAACTAGAAAAATTCTCTTTGACCACTAAGGGAACATTACCGATACTAAGAAGGAGATTAGTAACCTTTTTCCGAGAGGGTTATCCCAAATCCGGGAAAAATCTACGACAACCGTCTTCATCCTCTGGACCTGATACCGAACCGCCTCGTTTCCAGCCGAACATAGAATCAACGAGGAGAGCCGTTAAAAAGAACCATAGTATTGGGGATATATGTGACAAAGTCCGTACTTGGAAATTGCAGTTCAATGGAAAAACCGACGCTACCGAATTCCTGGAAAAGTTGTATGAACTGCAAGAGAAAAGCGAAATCTCCACTACCGAATTATTACCAGCCCTGTTCGAAATTTTTCAAGGCAATGCCCTGGCATGGTACCGTAATAACCGAGATACCTGGACTACATGGGGAGAGTTTTTGGCCGATTTTAAATTATTTTATTTACCGGCAAACTACCAGGACTTTCTGGAAGAGCAAATACAAAGCCGCAAGCAGAACGCTAGCGAAACCGGGAGAGATTATATTGTGGCGTTACAAACATTAATCCGCCGCCACGGAGGATTTTCACCAGAAAAGATGTTGCGTCGCTTATATGCGAATTTACTGCCAGAATACCGCCAGTATATACGTCAAAGCGACATCACGAGTACTAGTGATCTCGTAGCCCGTATAGAGGAATTTGAGACGTTGAGTAAAGAGCTCAAATACCGAAACACATTACCGGGCTATAGCTCAGACCGAAAAGAGTTACCGCCTCCAAGAAACCGGGAACCAGTGAACTCACGACCACCGTTTAGGCCCCGAACTTCCGC
>NW_019416997.1:117627-167800 GCF_000390285.2 Anoplophora glabripennis | reverse complement strand
TTTACTCCGCCCTATACTCCGCAAGCAAATCCTGTTGAGAGGACAAACCGGACTATCAAGACAATGATAGCACAATTCTGTGAACAGGATCACCGTCACTGGGACCAACACCTATCCGATTTCAAATTTGCAATCAACAGCGCCCGTCATGAATCTACAGGATTCACACCCTCCTTCCTGAACTTTGGCCGAGAGTTGGAAGTACCGAAGGCACTGTACCGCAATAAGGAATCTATCCCAGAGGAAGGGCCGTCCGATATCGACCGTGAGAACCGAGCAAACCGTGTATCGAAACTGCAAGAAGTTTTCGATCTAGTAAAACTAAATTTGTCACATGCCTTTAACACGCAAAGTCATTACTATAACCTCCGCCGGCGTGACTGGCGATGTCGCGTGGGAGACCGGGTAATGAAGAGGGAGAATCCGTTGTCGTCCGCTGTTAGAGGTTTTGCGGCAAAATTAGCTCTGAAATACTCCGGACCGTATACCGTAATTAAAGTAATTTCACCCGTGGTTTATGACTTAAAATCCGAAGCGGGAAAGAAATTAAAAAGAATCCACATCAAGGATCTAAAACCCGTACCTGTACCAAAAGCATAATGCATACGCGAGAAGCGCAACCAGTCACAAGGGAAAGCCCCAAGCATACCGAAAACCTGTCTATTTAAACCGATATCTTTATTATTATTTTCTTGTCTCCCCAAGGAAATGGAAAGTCCCGTACTTGAAGTCCACATAACCAAATCTGATGAGGCAGATTTCCTCCTCGTCGCTCTTGGCGAGGCCATAAATGAGAAACCCAGTCTCGTCGAGGCCGTTACCGACGCTACCGTCCGCCCAGAAGACACCGCAACGCGCATCACGATCCAGGAATCCGAGAAACTCGCCAACACCGTTGTATCCGACCCCGATCTGAAGGACGTGGTAAGCAACCAGAACCCGAACCCCAGTAGGGTCACAACAACTCCGATGCCGAGTAGAATCCAGACCAGGGATCCCCAGCCGATTTACTTACCAGTGGACACTCATGTCCTCTGTTGGCGCTGTGGCTATCCAGGCCATGTGCGAGCCCACTGTATTGGCACCCCCCGTCTTTTCTGTTCTCAGTGTGGACAGATGGGTGTCATGAGCCGAGACTGTACCTGCCAAGGAACCCCGAAGCAACACCGAAACATCCACAAACCACCCCGACGCCTCCAGTCTAAAGGCGTCCAATGTTGCTTATACCTGCAGGCGCTTAGAACTCCGCGGCGAGACCAAGCTACGCAATGCCAAAGAGTACCAGTACAACGCACCGGACGACGGGCTAGGTCCGTAAGCTCGTACTTCAAGCCATGAGCAAGATATCCAAATTTATTAGAAGGTTGTAAAAGGTGTACGTGTCCCTAATAAAGAATCGTTCACCGATGGGACACGCACCTTAATAGGAGGAATTTTTAGTTACTGCCGTTAGTTTTAAGTCGATTTCCGTTAGTATTAAGTTTTAAGGAAGAAAAATAAAATAAACTTCGTTTATTTTATTTTCACCAAAGTAAGGGGGGGATGTAATGAACCAGTACTTAGGTTATGTTTTGTGTAAGAGTTTCGCCATTTATTTTTGTTAATTAACTTAATTGGCGAGAGCAATTATTGTCCGCGAGTCAAGCTGAATCGTCCGTTTGCCCCACTCTGACGAGTGCCGCGCGCATAATCCCACCAAGACTCCTGGTCAGTTAAGGGGGGATTGTGGCAATAAAACAACCGTGCCTGGACGAAAACAGGCAGTTCAGATCCTGAACTCGAAGAGCTCCAGCTCCAGCCCTGAGGACCACCCCGAGGACCTGACACCGACCCAGAGACCGTCATCCGAACCGAAGGAGTTAGCCACCAGGAGCAGCGACCCGGAATAAGTAAGCACATTGTATTTCCTGATCTTTACTTGTCCTGATATTGGTATAAGTCCTGCCGAGTTTTGAACTCTATTTTGAACTAAGTGCTGTCCGGTGCGGCGGCGGCGTTATCAGGCGGAGGTTGACTGTGCATAACATCGCCTTCGTTTTGAGGAACGTAGCTAGGGCACATTAACTGAAACCGCTGGTTGACTGTGCATAACATCGCCAGTGGAAGACGTTAGGTGCTGGCCAAACCGTGACAGATAGACCCAGGAAGTTGGCTGTGCATAACACCGCTTTCAGGAGACATCTGTCGTATACAGTACGTGGTGCGGCAGCGGCGTTGTCTGGCGGCGGGTTGACTGTGCATAACATCGCCCTCGTTTTGACGAACGTTGCGGGGTACCTTGACTGAAACTGCTGGTTGACTGTGCATAACATCGCCAGCGGAAGACGTTAAGTGCCAGCCGTACCGACGGATAGACCCAGGGAGTTGGCTGTGCATAACACCGCTTCCAGGAGAAATCTGTCACCGGCCGCGCGTCCGAACGTGCACTCGAATAGACTTTGCCTCCCGTCACCCAAACTATTCCTGTACCTGATCACCGTTTGCTTATTTATGCCATTTGTGTATTGCTTGCTTCGCTTCCTCCTTGGCTGGTATTAACTCCGCATATTTCCGTTGCATTTGCTAGAAACCGCCGACGATATTTATTTGTAGCATTAGAGTAGCCCGTAATCTATTTTTCTTTGTTTCAGAGCCATTTGGAATCGGCATATTTGTTGATTATTTATTACTCTGATTTGCTAACTGTGTTTTTCTTTCTAGCACCGACCGAAATTAAAACCGAATACCGTTGGCGTACCGTTTCTTATAGTATTAGATTGTTTATTGTAAAAATAAACTAACCGCCTAATACTGCATTTGCCTACCATACCGATTTTTGTGTCCTGACCACCGATATTTTAGTATGTTCTAATTTTGTAATTCTTTACAGCGCCGGAAAACCGAATAGGCATTTTTAATCCCGTGATATATAATTGCTCTAACCAATTCTATTTTTATTCCCACCGTTTGTACATTATTTTTACATTTCTAATTTTAGTTGTTTATAATAACTGTAATAAGAATCTGTTTTACTTTTGTTTGTTTGTTTCAAATTCAATAGGCCTGATTAATAAATCTAGTAAATATAATTCCCGTTTGTATTCATTCTTAACACCGATAAGATTGATAAATTCCGCTCAGTAAAAAGTCGCACTATCTTTTTGTGACCTACACTGATAAGACCGTTTATTTTGAAAGGAAAATAACACTACACTCAGAGAACTACTTTGCTTGAAATTAAGAGAAATATAACAGACCCCTGGAATTAAACTTTCTTCACTGCAGCTATCCCGAGTACTTACTCTAAACCGAGGGTAGGTTTCACGTGGAGTTTCCCCCACGTAACCGATTGGGAAACTGGCGCCCGAGACAATCCGCACAAAAAGATTCAATCCGGAGTACGTTTCTGTGACGTCACTCACCACCGCCGGCTGCCAACCACCGCCGCCGATAAACTAGTAGTCAAGGGTCGTCATAAAGTAGGCGTCCAAATAGGGACGTCAGTGACGTCAATAAATCTAGTAAATTAAAATTCGCAATTGTGAATTAAGATTCCGTTTAGAGTTGGTAGTATACCGGGGGCAGCCACAAGTAACGTCTGAACCGAACCGTCACCACCGCAAAATCAAAACCAAGTAAAGTATATAAAGGTTGTTACAAAAATTTGGCAACCGAGCAAAGTACGTTACAATATATTGTTTCAATATACGAATTTCAATCCAAATTACAACAATACAATTTTATTTTTTTTAAACAAAAATTAATGAAATATTAAAACTTTTTTTTACAATTAATCTCAATACGTTTTAGAACCGACTACTGAGATAAGTCACCATGTTCTATTAAAATTTGTATTCTCTAATCTTCAGAAAGTAAAACTATTAATGTAATTGTCATTAAAATAATTCAATTTAAAATATAATTAAATTCTAGATCAAGAATAATTAAAAAAAATAAATACATTTACATTTGAAAATTCAAAATCAAACTAAGTGACATCTAACAAAAGTTAAGTTTATTGCAACATTTAAATATTTCAAATAACATTTCACATGACAAATAATTTGTTTGTAATACTATAAACGGCGCTCAACATTACCCATTAAATAAAACCACACAAAACAGAATAAATCAAATTATATAGTATTATAATATATACCTTATATTTAAAATTTAAATTTCCCTCCAGAAGTTCAGACCTGAACCATGAGAGTACTTTTCCTGTGCTACAAATGTGAAGGAAATTTCATCTCATACTATCAGGTGTCGCCAGTGTAGGTTTTAAACTTGATCTGAAAATTTTTAAAGCGAGATGGCTATTTATAGGGTAAACTGTCGATGGTGTAGTTCATAAATGCGTGCCAATTTTGGGTGAAATTGAGTTAAGTATGTAAAAAGTTACATTTGTAGGTAACAATTTCATATGCACATATGTGATAACTGTTTATTCACATTTAAGGCTAGTAGCGTCACCTACCGTTTGTTGCAAGTACATCAGATCCAGAATATGCATGCGCACTTGTTACATAATCACCACATTTGTGTTCCCAATCTGGGGTTATGTTTTTGTTAATCTTCAGTTAACACGTCGTATTATTATACTTGTGAGTGGTTTTCTCAGTTAGTAATAATTAAAATGTCATCAAGGTGTGAGAAAATTGTGGCAATGGCATTGTCGACCAGAACAATAAGTGGTAAGTTGATATAAATATGATTGAGATATTTAATTGTTATTAAATTTGATGACTTGACAAATTCATATAGTGTTGTTTTTTAGAACCTTGTATCGTCGAGGAAGAAAGAGAATTACATTCAGTTGAAGCTATATCTGCACCTAGCCTATCTGGAATTTCGGAAGCAAAACTTAGTACCACAGGGGCTCAACTTTGTATTGTCGAAGAAGTAAGAGAATCACATGCTGCTGAGCCTGTATCTGTACCTAGCACATCTGGAGTTTTGCAACCTAAATTGAGTACAACAGGGGCTCTACTTTTTTCTGAAATGCGGAGTCAAGATGAAGTCAGCGGTAAGGCCAGTGATTCCAAGCCATACGCATATTCTAGTGAAAACAACTTGGAATGCAGCTACGAGATGAGCATATTCGCCGACGTGCAATTGAGCAGAATATACTGCGACAAATTAAATTACGAATCAGGCAGATATGTAACTTAGAAAGAGAAAACGTGCCATCTAACAGGGAAACCTTTGGGCGATGTTCCTATTGCAACGCAAGAAGAACAGAAAAACAAAATATAGTTGCCAAAATTGCAATAAATTTTTATGCTTGGAACATGCCAAATGTATTTGTGATGAATGTTTCGGAGGTTTCAAGGACGATGACTGATCCAATAGTTACGTTTAGGTTATAAATTTTCCATGATATGATTACTGTCTTTATGTTTCTTTTGTTTTTGTTATGATTCTCCTCTATGTATCTTTGATATTTTTATAACTTTAAATTTTTTGTCCCATTTTATCCAATTTTTTATAACATTGTCTACACGCCATATAAAATATATTAAATGAAAATGTGCGTTGACAGTTTTATTTATTATTCACATTAACCAACTCAATAGTTTCATGAATTTATTTTACAAAAATCGTATTTAATATGAGCAATTCAATATTTCGGTATGTGAGACCGATGTTAACCTGCAAGTTACGAAAATTCTGACAGGTTTTTGGGATACTGGGATTGGGATACTGGGATTTTGGGATACCGATTTTTGGGATACTGATTTCAGCCCACATCTCGCTAAAATACACAATAGCTTTTAGCTATATGCAATCTAGGAACGGAGAGAGACGCGAGGCGATGGCCCGCATAGTCAATGCAGATTACAACGATGCGTATGAAGCAGCTAAGGAGACTGTAAGGGTGAAAAGAGGAGCACCCCGCGGTAGAGGTAGATCCAGCAGAGCACGAACGACCTACAACGAGACACGAGTGGTACAGCATAGAAAGAGTCAATCAAAAATAACAGAATATGATTTATCAGAGGAACTAAGGAAGAAACTCTTTCCCGGCGTTAAAGAGGGACAAACTGCAGCAGACCGGTTAGAAGCAGTTAATACTATGAAAGCAATAACACTGTGTGCAAGTATATTTGCAGCTGTATTTGAATTTAACAACGTACCAGTGAGAGGAACAATCTATCAGATGTATAGAGTATGTCTTGCAGTAGTATAATGCAAGATTCAAGTAGTACAGAGAGGCGTAACGTGCATTCTTGATCACGAAGAAGATTACATGCCCATGAGGCAAAATAATGAATTTATTAACATCTGTAAAGGTGTAGTGGTTCTACCTGATCAAATAACATCTGCCATAAATGCAATTGGCAAGATTAAAATGGGTGAGAAGTTATATGTGCCGAAAGGGATGTAAAAAGGGATTGTCTTTCATAAGGACATTTTTTCGACTGCAATCCAGCTTCTGCCGCTGGTTGTCGCCGATCCCGTCGACTGACTACACACCGACTACAATGTTTTTCTTTTCACACGGATCGGTTTCGAAGTGCACGTCGCGGCGGCAACAACAAGCGTGCTTTGTTTGGCTGACGAAATGGAGCCGTTTGATACGTTTCATTGCCCTAAAAAATAAAATCGGTAAATGCCTTATGATATAATTTTATTATTTAGATCAGTTAAAACACTGTTTAATAAAATATTTCCATTATTTATCATTTTAATTTGCTATTCTTCCCCAAAGCAAGAAAGGCGACATAAAGAAATTTGAAAATTCTTCTCTCGTGATGTTGACAGATCTGCTGCTTCTATCGTAACAAACCGCGACATCGTATAGATCTTCGCAAGTTAATGTATGATCATAATTACATCCATCACGTTGCCTTACGAAATTGTGCTATATGCAGCAGGCCTTCACTATATCGACTGCAACTGATAAGTTTAAGGGCTTATGAAACACCCTCCATTCATTTGTTGAAACCCCAAAAGAACATTTTAGCACTTGATAAACGGAAGTTGAATACCTCATCTCCAATTAAAACAAATGGTTGCTCGCGAGAGGTTTTCCGTTGAGAATGTCAAGTTTATTCATACATAGTCATAAAGTTTAGTCACACATACATAAATAAAAATTGGTTTGTATACGTTTCTGAAATGCAGTTATCTTCAAATCATAACTTGTTGCAACACTTTATTAGCATTGAAAAAACTTAATTATTTAAGTCACTTACACACGTCTGTGCATCACTGGAAATTTATCCATAAATTTTGAACAATTTTGATTGTTTACATTGGGTCTGATAGCTCGCCATTTTCTAGCCGTTCTCGTTTTGACCCAAGGTCAGTGGTCACCTCTTGCTTGATGAAACAATTCTCCTATGTTTGCGCGTGGTACCCTGTTGCCAAAGTCACTTAGAACATTTACGTAGTTATAGGTTTCATAATTAATTATTCTTATTGGTATGCTTCTGCTTATAATAATTTTTAGTAATGTAACATTTAAATATTTGTTACGTTAATGTTCATATGTAAGATTTATTTCATTATTTTTATAATGTATTTTTCTGTTACTGTCGAACCAATGGCAAGGTAGTTTAGAATTATTTTTGGAACTGCGTCAGACTACTTGCGCAGGGGTTATTTCCTCTGGGACACAGGAAGTGTGGCCATTTTTTCGGGTGTGAGTTAAGTTGTGGTTCAAATTGGTGATTACAGAAGTCATCTCTTACGAGGATTATTTTCCCCCATAACCGTGTGTTGGCTTGGGATTCGTCTGGTTCCCTGGTTGGGGTATTTTTCGTGGATGAGAACCTCGAAGCCTTAGCAAGGGATTATTTTCACGCCGTCTTGGTGCTGAGTAGAACTCCGTGCACAGTATAAACCTGGAGGCCTGTACCTGGAGTGGTTAGCGCCGTGAGTGGTCTGCATTAGTGAGGCGCAGTTGTGAAAAAAATCCCTTAGTTATAAGGGGTTTTATTACGGGCTTGGAACAGAGACGTCTACACTTCCTGCAGTTAAGCATTCTGAAAAGTGGACTTAATCCTGTGAAATTTCTACACCTGAGTCCGGGATCACCCTATAGGTTCGTTTCCCGCTACTCCATTGGGGGTTGGTGCTGATCGTCGCAGACGTCGCGGCCAGTTTAGATCCTTGCCATCGGTTCTTCCTTGGGAAGTCCAAGCAGTCGAGACACCTCCAAGTCATCGCAGGGATACACGCAGGTTCCAAATTACGTATATTTTATTTGCAAATGTTTTATTATTCCTGCTTATTGCTGCTTCATTTCTTTTGTTATTGCTATAAACTGCCCTATTGCTACGTGAGTCACTGCACTGCTTGTTTTTATCACCTGAAATAGTAGTGTTCTTTGGCAACTATTTTTTTTTATCATTCCAAATAATTTGGTTCCAAAATATAATAGATCTGGATTAGTTTAGTTTTTGTAAATAGCCGCTTTTTAGTGGATTTACTTTAGGTTAAATTTGACATTGTATACTTGCGTAAATTTACATATTAGCTTATTTCTTTAACAGATAGTAGTTAATATTATTCTTAGTTTAATAACAATCCGCTTACATCTTACAATTTAGCCAATTGACTATTTTCATCTCTATTACACGCATACTCATATACCCTATTAACACGGTTTCGCTTAAATTATTAAGGTGCCAGTAGTGCGTCATTCTATTTGGTTTCAAAATGATAAACAAATAGTAATGGAATTCTGGATGTTCGATACGGTTTTGAGTAGAAACACAGCTTGGTTTGGGAAATCGTTTTCATGGTGCGTTGTAGATTCAATGTTACAAAAAAATTTTTTAATTCTTTATTGTGTTATGCTCTTGAAATTAATGAAGGAAAATTTTCGTTTCAAGAAGTTTTTATTATGGCTAGATCATTGAATAGTCGTGAAATTATTAACGGTAAAGATGTTAAAACTACAGAAATTTTTTGTATAAATTCGCGATGGCTATATATATTAAAGCATATTGGCTATATATATTAAAGCATATGGCTATATATATTAAAGCATATTGTATGAGGTATGATGCTGGTCAAAAAATAATTTGGATAAAATAAAAGAAATTAGAATAAAATTTCAAGAAAAGCTAATTACCGCTTTGTTTTCACGACTTTTCTGTTGTAGTAGTTACGAGAAAGAAAAAAAAAATTTTGAATCTAGTGGTAACGAATTGGAACAGAATTTTGGATGGTTTAAAAATTTTTTGATCGAATTAACAAATTTGGATATGATATTGCCGATTAAAGTGATGGATATGGTGAAATTCGTTGAAGTTGAAGAATTAATAAAAATAGATAAAATTATGCTGAATTAGAGAATTTGTTACCGGGTATTTATGTTGGTAAGTTTGAAATAACAGATGATTTGGTAAATAAAATGTGTGAGGAAGTTTCATGGGGTGATTTGATTAAGAATAAACTTTCAGGTGTTGAAGAAGTGAATATAGAAAATAATTTTGAAGAACCTGTAACTGAAATTGAAACAGTCATTGAGGAGTTTGGAAAAGAAGTTTCGGTTAAAGAAATGGTGGTTTTTGATATAGTAGAAAATAGTATTGATCTACCTGTAATTGCAGTTAAAGGTGATGGTCAGTGTTTTTATAGCTCGATTGTACGTGCGATGAATTTGAATATGGATGTAATAAATTTTCGTAATAGTTTATTAAAATTACCTGAATTAAACTATGAAGTTAATGCAATATTAAGGAAATCAATTGAAGATATAAACCAGTGGGGAGACTTAGATGTCCCAGTGGTTGTAGTTTTGGTTTATAATTTGAGTTTTATATACATTTACGAACAATTGATAGTGAAGCTGATAAATTAAAATCGAGAGTAAGTATACGTCCAAAAGGTAAGAACTGTAGACGGGCCTGTATTATCCACAGAGGTGCACATTATGATGCTTTAGAAGGTACTTGTAATTTACAAGGTGGGGGATATACCTCGTGATGTTAATGGTGAACCGTTGGTAAGTGAAATTCGATCTTTAGAAACTGAAATTGACTTCCTAACGGTTCAAACTGAACCAGATCCAAACTTAGAATTTATTGTACAAGAACTGACTCTTTTAGACATAGAAAAATCAAGTGTTTGTAGTGAAGTAATGGATATCGATGAGGAATCGTTGCGTGAATCACAATTTTTAGAAGATCGTAGAGAAGAAATTTGCGAAATTGATAATAATAATGTCGTACGAACTGGTTTTAATTCTCAAGATCATAATCAAAAATTCGAAGTCAGTAATGAAATCGTTTCAATTGAAGAAAAAGTAACATCTGTTGATATTCACGAGGAAATTCATAGAGACCATAAATGTATTAACAGTGAGCAAGCGAGAGGTTCAACTTGCTGAAGTACGATATAGTTCAGTGAGGCTTCAGTGTGTTGTGACAGGATACGGCAGCTTTAACTCGATAGGTAAATACTGTAATAAATCAAGTAAAGGATATGGGACTGAATACTATATTCAGTCCCATATCAAGTTTTCAACGATATATTTGAAAAAACCAAATCACTTATGAAGTCTGTGGACTCCCAATAGTTCTCCCACAAAAATACTTTCGTATTACCCTTGAAATTCCCTTTTTTGATTACTTTATAGAACAATTATCTGAGAGATTTATGAATCATCAAAAATGTCTTTCATCATTATGTTTCCTGTTATGAAATATGTGTGTTTCATTCAGTAAAGATAGAAGATTTTTCTTTATATTAACAATTTTTTGATCTCGATAGGTAAATTATATACATATATTAACAATACGTACCTACCTATATTATCTTTTATTTAGAGCAAATAAATGAGTTTTGTTGAAAATGTACAATATACGTCAAAAAAAGTAAATAAGTCGTCGTAAAGTGTTCCCCGCTGTGTTTCTGCTTCTTTGGAAGAACCCGCTGTCGCGCTGTAACTCTGTAGTCGCTATCCCGCTGTTTACTGTTTATTTGGAAGACCCGCTGTTATTTACATGATTGGTAAAAACAGATCACTGCACCCCGATGCGATGCGACGCTTCTTTGAAGGTGAGTGCAATTTCAACTCAACAACCGTTCCCATCTAGGCCGCACATCTTTAGAGTTTGAAATATGGCTCCACAACACTCGTAAAGAAGAAAAAGTGTTGATGAAACGAATCAAAAGTATCAAGTTGAAAAGTGGAGAATGAGGTGTTACTTCTTATTATAATTGTAATCGAAGTATTAGGAAATGTGGTAAATATTCTCTATATACTATCATATGACTTGAAGAAGCATTATTGTACCTAATACTGATTGAAAAATAAGTTCAATTTTGTATTATGACAATTTATTTTCCCCTTCACTGTGTTTGGACTGAATAGATGTGTCTGTAATAATAATAAAGAAGGCCTACTTCCAGTTTTTAATTATGCGTGTCTTTTACAAGTAAAACTATCGATGATGCCAACTGAAAACGTGCAATAAAAAACTCAAGGTTTAAGTAATCTCAATTTTGCTTGTACAAGTCAAATTAAATTTACACATTTGAATTACAAATTTGTATATTATGAAGATCGCTATAATCACGACAAAGATGTAGAACACTTGTATATCTTGCCAAATTATAAACGGGAGATTGCAAGCACATTACTTGCTGGGGTGTCATGTTCAAAGTAAGAATTTCATTTTATTTTAAATGTTTTCACATGTAAAATAATGAATGTCATTTACAAAATACTGGATCAAAATAGAGATAATGTTGTAGAAAATGAAATTCAGAGTATTCACTTGTTAACTCGTAAAGACATTGCAGGGCCGGATTTACCATATACCAAAGTGGGCTACAGCCCAGGGCCCCCAACCTTCTAGGGGGCCCCGCCACCGCGTCCGGGTTCGTTAATTTTGCTTCTTGATAAGAACGCTAGACAGACGTCGCGATACCGCGTGCCGCTTGCCGAACAGTACCTAGCCATTTCTCGCTCGGTGAAGTATTTGTGTGCGTTGTTTGTTTAAAGAACTAGAACTTCTACACAGGTACGTACCTACTTTTAATTAATAGGGTACTAACAGAACAGACTAATAGAAAATATTAAACACACTTAAAAACACAATAAATGTTGACTTGCTTGCCTCCTGATCTGCCATGTTATGACGTCACCTGCTAGTGCACTATTAACTGCAAGTCAATGAAGTGAAGTCATATTATTTACATTTTTGGCTTATTACCTACGTGCTAATTTAAAATTAGATAGGGAAAAGTGTTCCACAATCAGACATGTTACACAATCAGACAAAGCCTGTAGCTTTAAAATAACCGTCAAGGAATCGATGTTTTTCGTACGGATAGTAGGTCTACACGCATAGATTTGATAAACAAAGTTTGATTGGCGTTTTGTTAAATTTGTGCATTTTTTTATAAAAAATTGTTTTTCTAGGTAAGTTCTTTATCATCCATGATATAATATTATATGCTCTAATATTTGTTTTGAAACTAGTAATTAAAAAACAACCTGTTAATCAGTTTTTGGGCTATTTTGTCGACATTTTGTGAGCGACTTAACTTTTGTAGGTTATGTATGAAATTCACAGTTGAATTTAATTTTGTATGGTGGCTAATGTTCCACCTCCAGACAGCATGCTAGTTCCACAATCGGACACTCTCTGATTGTGGAACACAATAAGTGTCTCCAAGAAAGGAATTATTTTTTTGTAGTAATTTAATTTATATTCCAGAAAATATGGCTCGCGGACGGAAAAAAGGCGTTAAAGGCCAATTTGTCGAACAATCTATGAGAGCTGCTGTTAAAGTAGTTACCGACGAAAAGATATTTCTAAGGCAAGCGGCTGAAAGATACAATTTGAAATTTCAAACTGTTTACGAATATGTAAAAAGGCAAAAACAGAATCCGACCGAGGAGATTAGAATGGCTCCGAATTACGCGTGTAGAAAATTTTTTTCTGAACAAGAAGAAAATGCCCTAGCCGATTACGCATTAACCTGCTCAAAAATGTGTTACGGGCAAACGGTTGTTAATATAAGAAAACTGGCTTATGAAATGGCAACCATTAATAATTGTAAAATTCCGGAGAATTGGCAAAAAAACAAGGAAGCTGGACGCGAGTGGTTTCTAGGATTTATGTCCAGACATCAAGAATTAAGTCTTCGTCAGCCAGAAGGATGTAGCCTATCAAGGGCTACTTCCTTTAACAAACACAATGTTGGACTTTTTTTCCACAATCTGGAAAAAGTTTATGAAAGGTATGGAAATTTTTCAAGCGGTACAAGAATTTATAATTTAGACGAAACGACTACTACAACCCTCCAAAAACCAAAAAGAAAATATTGCCCAAAAAGGAATCAAGCAGGTTTCTTCTTGCACAAGCGCCGAACGAGGTTTACTGGTAACTACTTGCAGTATTATATCAGCATCAGGGAATACAATACCACCAGTCATGGTTTTTCCACGAAAAAAGTTTAATCCTCGGATGACTTATGGAGCACCACTTGGTACTTTAAAATTGGTGTTTCCAAGCGTTTTAAAGCACTTTATTAAACATACGTCCAGCACAAAAGAAAATCCTTCCCTCCTAATATTGGACAACAACGAGAGTCACCTAACTATAGAAGGAATAACTCTAGCCAAGGAAAACGGAGTGGTCATTTTAACCTTACCACCGCATACTTCCAACATGCTGCAGCCATTAGATGTCTCGTTCAAATCATTTTACAACACTGCCTTACAAACATGACTTTTAGATCATCCTGGAATACCTGTTTCTATATTTGACATCGCTGGGTGTGTTACTTATGCGTTTGAAAAATCAATGACTCCAGTAAATATAAAATCCGGATTTCGAAAAACTGGAATTTATCCTTTCGATAAATTTATATTTACAGATGATGACTTTGCAATGAGTAGCGTGACTGATAGGAATGTGGATCAAAGCAATAAAGAACCCCAAGAAAGTATAAATCCAAATGAACCATCAACGTCAAGCGGCATTGACGAACATAATACTTCGGAGAATGATTCCTTATCTTTAACACCAATAACTAACACTCCTAAACAAAATCGAAGCAAAGAAACGTTTATAAGTCCACAAGAATTTAAAGGATATCCGAAATCTGAAGAACGAAAAACTAAAAGAAAGAAGAGAGAAAAGGCTAAAAGTATTATCGCCACGGACACTCCAGAAAAGATCGCCCTAGAAGCTAAACAGAATGAGAGAGAAATAAAGCTCTTCAGAAAAAAAATGCCGGAAAAAGAAAAGTATTGGATGAAGACTCGACAGATGAAGAAACTGAAAACGCGATGATGCTAATGACTGGAAATTCTGATGATGATATTGATTTTGTAGGTGAAAGCGATCCACCACCACTTCTAGACACTCTTAATAAAGAGCCAGAAGTTGGCGATTTTATTTTGGTGGAATTTATTGACAAAAAGAAAAAAATTTACTACATATCTGAAGTATTAAGAAAAACTGATGAAGAATGTGAAGTTAAATTTCTAAGAAACTCGGTGAAGTATGACAACAGCTTCTTTTACCCCCAAATAGAAGACATTTCTTTAGTATGTTTAGAAAAAATTAAGATGGTGTTACCAAAGCCATCACAAGTAGGAACAACACAGCGACAAAAATCATATTTTAAGTTTGAAATAAATTTTTCAGGGTTAGAAGTTCGTTAAAAATTGTTTAAACTTTTGTCTTATTGTGAAACATGCAGTGCAGCTTTCCTCTTATTTTTGAACATATTTTTTTTGTATTAGTATTTGGCTAATGATTAGTGTGCTACCTTAAAAAGTTTTGTTTAGCCTTATTTGTATTACTGCCAAACACATTCCACTTTGTTCAATAAATTAAATAACATATTTAGCAAAATGCATTTTTTGTCTGATTGTGGAACACTTTCCCCTACGCCAATCCAAGCCTGTTTTATACGGTTTTACCGAATGGAGAGAAAGTGCGGCGACGGTGGCTATACTATTCAAAGATAATAAATAAATGTTACTGCATCCCGTGCAAGTTGTTTGCAAACAAGGACAACGATTATTCTGAGGGTTTCAATAACTTGAAACATGCTCACCTTATCACATATTCACGAAAAATCTGGTAATCATTTAAAATCTCTGAAGACGTTTATTACTCGCTCTCATGTGCTAGGAAGAATTGATACAGAAATAGAAAAAGGAGAAATTATGGAAAAGCAATATTTTAAGGAAGTTTTAAAACGTACAATTTCAGTAATAAAATTTCTTGCCAGTCGCAATCTTTCATTTCGTGGAACGCGAGAAACATTCGGCTCCCCAAATAATGGCAACTTTTTAGGAATTTTGGAGTTAATAGCAGAATATGACCCATGTCTTCTACAACATATTCGGAAGTACGGAAATTCAGAGTGGAAGAGCTTCCTATCTATCAAAAACAACAGTCAACGAAATACTGCATCAACTAGCGTATAGGTAAGTATTTATGATATTTACAGTGTACAGTGTATAATCAGAACATGATCCCTCATTAACAATGTGTTTTTGTAGATTCAAAATAAGATATCCGAAGAAATTTTGAAAAGCAAATACTACGCCATAAGTGTGGATACTGTGGATCCACAAGACCGATCAGTTAGTGTTCTTATGCGATATACGAACCAAACAACAATTACTGAGAGATTCATAAAATTTATTCTCCAAGTGGGCCACAAGGCAGAAGATATGAAAACAGCAGTCCTTAGTGTACTTGAAGATTTAAATTTAGACATTAAAAATTGTAGAGGGCAGTCCTATGACAACGCCAGCAATATGGCCGGTATTTATGGAGGATTGCAGGCAAAAATTCAAAATGAAAGTAATCTTGCATTTTTCGTACCATGCGGAGCACATTCTCTCAACTTGGTGGGAAATTGTGCAGCCCAATGTTGTTTACAAATGAAGTCCTATTTCATGTTTGTACAAAAACTGTACAACTTTTTTTCTTCATCGACTTGGAGGTGGAATATTTTAAAATCTACGTTACAAAAAGAACAGGAGACTAATGATGACATATTGTTATTGCCAAAAAATTTATCCGATACTCGTTGGTCAGCTAGAGACGACGCCACCAAAGCACTTACTCGTGGCTACAAATATTTCCAGAGCACCCTCCAAGTTATTTCTGATGATAAATCGCAAATTTCATCTGTAAAAATTAAAGCATGTAGTTTGCACAATACTTTGGCTAAACTGGAGACTGCAATATTGACTGTGTTTTGGAACGATTTATTGTCGGTGTTTAATAAAAATAATCATGGCCTTCAAAGAGTTGATATTGATTTACATCAGGCAGTGGCGTTATACAAAGGCATGGTTGAGTATGTAACCAAACTTTGTAATGAACTGCAAAAAAGGCTGGGAAAGTATACATTCTTAGATGGATTGTTTGGATTTTTGTTAAATTTACAGAATTTAAATGACGACGTTATTAGAGAGAATGCAAATCAATTAAAGGCAGTATATAAAGATGATCTTAGTGACGAATTTCCTGAGAATTGCATCAGCTTTAAATCGTTTATTGAGGCGATAGGTGACAAGCCCAATCTGAAGTCAGCGGGAGATATCTTTAAATATATTCATGATAATGACCTTATTCCAACATTTCCAAATGTATTCTTGGCACTTAAAATTTTTTTGGTTATTCCCGTAACTAACGCTTCAGGTGAGAGGTCGTTTTCTACTTTGAAATTAATCAAGACATACTTGCGGAACTCTTTGAGTGACGATCATCTAACAGATATGGCTTTATTGTCCATTGAGGGTAAATTACTCAATGACGAAGACACTGACGGCATAATTTCCGCCTTTTTGAATAGCCAAGGGAGAAAATGGAGAACAAATTAGAGAGTATTAGAGTTTTTCTTTTTTAGTTGTTTTAGTTTTAGGATGTTGTTATTGTTGGAAACATTTTTCAGTATCGATATTTGGATTCAAGAACAAATTAGTAAAGATGAGCACGCTATTATATTTTGGAAAAAACGAGGTTGTCAAGTTGAAAATTTTCTTGAACAGGACTTCTGCTTAATAATAATGAATAAGTCCCAGGAATTTATGCTAAAGGAATTTGGACACAATGTGAAGGGTTCCCATCTGAATGTATGTTCACAAATCGGTAAAAATGATACATAAAATATTTTTCACTAAAATTAGAGACAGAATGGGATGTGAAATCAAAGCAAAAGAAATAATGGGCACTCCAACATATCAGTTGTACTGCGCATGGCACGTGGATCGTGCTTGGCAAAAAAATTTATAGTCCAGTCGGCAGAGGCCGAAAAGTTACTATTGGTGACATTTCCTTGATAACCCGGAAATAAATACACAGGCCTACTATAGACAATAAGATTAATTTGCTGACAAAGTATTTTATCAGAAAAAAAGTTATTAACAATTTAATTGCGAAAATTCGCTTTTTTAGTAGTTTTTCTTAAATAACTCTTAGTGGGATGACTTTGTACAAAAAATGCTTACGACATGATTTCTTCATAATCAAAATAGCTACAAAATGGCAGTGGTCCGATTACGAAATTTGGAATAACGCCGGCGCCGTGAGATTGAAAAAACATCAATTTTTCAAAGTTGCTGTGAAAATTTCAATAATAAACAAAAAGTGATAAAACTTTCGAAAACTGTAGTTCAATACAATAACGCTAAAGCCGAAAATCAGGAGAGCAAAACTTTATGTTCTATAATGTTTCATACCTCCACTGCATCAGAAACTCGAAATTTTGCCAAATTTGTTTGAAGCATTGCTGACACTTGTATACATATAGTGTAAATATGCAGAAACCAAATGCAATTTGCAAAACTCGATTATCTTCATTTTTGCAGCTTTGGTAAAGTTTTATACGTCACCCTAGTTTTATACGTCACCATTTTTTTTTAAATTTTTGGACGTATAGTAAGATAAAACTGTTGAATATATTTTGTTTTGCACTTAACTGGCTTTGATCTAACGTAAGTATTGACCTGAAACTTGTTGAATTACTGCTGTTATTAAGCTTTACAAATTATTTGTGTAGTGGGGCAGGTTGTCTGCTACAGTGGTATAGCAAGGCAGCCTATTGTAACTCTGGAACTCTGAGACCCTATCCACAGGCACCGGCAAGAAATACAAATAGAGTTAGCAGACGTAAAGGCCTGAACAATAAAAACAAAAAAAAAGAAACAGTAAAAAGCGTTTTTGACTCAGGAAAAAAGAGAAATCGAATGAAAAACTCAGAGAAGAATGTTTTTGTTTACTTTGACTTTTCCAACAGTGCCCCGAGAGAAAAGTGGATACAATGCAGATCCTGCAGTGGTTGATCTCACGATGCATGCACTGATGGAGAAGAACTTTACATTTGTCATAACTGCACTAGTGATTGATTCTAAAAATAGGCTGTCATACCTTATACCTATAGCTAAAAGATGTATTCCATGTTTCGTTGGTTTTGAATCAAAACATTTTGTCTTATATATTTTTAAAAGTATAATTTTATAACTCATTTATCATCTAAAATACACGTGACAACCAACCCCAAGTAATGTGACATCCAACCCGGACAAGGGGCAAGTTGTCATATTTGTGTCCATTTAAAAAAAATAAAAATGGCACTGTGAATTAATTTACAGCCTTATAGATTTTACATAGCATTTCCAAAGCAGGAATTATGTTACTGATGCACAAAATGTCCATAAAATGTTTCTCCATTAATTAAAAAAAAAATAATTTCTTAAAACTGAGTGTGACTACTTTTAGGTTTGTAACATCTTATATTATGTCACAATATTCCAGACACATTTCCACAGGTCTAATTTAATGTAGCAGCCATATGAACACCCAGTACACGTACTTTACTATGCTATGTTCTGAAAGTGTAGGTCTTTAGGAACTAGTTATAATCATAGGAATTCACCGTACTTACTTATATTGTTTAAATAACAACAACCTTGAGATGCATACTCTGTAAATATTTTAGCTTAGGTACACCACCTGTATATTGTAAATACGTAGTTTGTTAAGGCATATTGGTATAAAAACAGTTATTTCCAGCATTATAACCATCGACAACAATGTACTTATGTAATTTTAAGATTAACCTTCAAATGTTTGATATCACACACCGCTTGTTGCATAAAACGCAAAAGTCATAGAACCATGGTCTAAATAAAATATTTGGAAAACGGAACCTATGAACACTGAACAAATAGATAGGATATTAAAAGAACAATTATGTTTATACAAAGTAGGGATTTTTAATTGTATAAAGTTTTAACCAGTTTAGTACAGAGTGAGAGCCAATCAGAAGATTGTATTTTTTTGGAACTCCAGTTCTTAAAAAGTAGAGGCAAGGCCCTGCATGGCCATTTTTCATTCTGACTCTGGCTGGTGAAAAGTATTAACAGTTTCTAGTGATTTCGAGTTAAAGCAGCCATTTTGTGTAAAATCACGTTGAATCTATATCATCCTACACCGTGAAACGGTAATTATACCAATAATTAAGTAAATAAATTCAGATGTTCATAGATTTGTACATAGTTTTTTAAATATATTTTAGCAGTGAGTAAACAGGTTTCCCCAGGTATCTATTTAGAACTAATTAGGTTTTTCTTCTCCCACGTTGCGTTTTAGAAGCCAGCCAAGTAGTTTAGACAAGTAGTTTAGACAATTAGTTTAGACAACTAGTTCAGACAGCTAGTTTAAATAGCTAGTAATAATCAGCTAGTAATAATCAGCTAGTGATAAAGCTAGTGATAATTAAAGATGGTAGTAATAATTTCAATCAAAGCTAGTGCTAATTAACCGCTGTAAATGCCATAAGCCGAGGCAAATTACCAAGTTGAGGACCTCTAATATTTGTTTGAAAACCCAGGCAACTAGAACGCAATTTAGGTGACCATGTGACCATTGCAACAAGTCAAGTGTGAGACCAGACTGCATTACCCGAAAGGACTATAAGACACCTCCACCATCGTCACAGCCACTACGAATTCCGGGTGAGAGTTGAATAAAAATTTGAGACACTGTCGTGTTCTGTTTTTTTATTTTTTATAATAACTTAATTTGCACCCTTTTATTGTTTCCATCCCATACCTGCTGGGGCGTCGGGGGGAAAGGAGAAATAATTGATACTCTATTCAGTAGGTTGGCGTCCAAATTAACATCTTTCATATATATATTTCTCGTTTCTTCCCGAAACTAAAGACCGATTTAGCAAGAGTCGAAATATCTAATACCAGAAAAAAACAAAAGCGGACTACGACCCAACTGCACTCCGCCCAATGAGCTGCCGTTAGCCCCTTCAGCTGTGCGCAAAAAGAATTTAAAGCTGATAAGTGTAACAGGTTAAGTGATAGAGGCACTTCAATGGCGTCTCATAAAGCAATCGTAAAATTAGCACAAAAAGGTTGATATCTACAGAGAAAAAAAATGCTGGCAAGTAGTACCGAGAGAGGACAAACACATGAGTAAATGTGAGGACAAGGAGAATAAGAGTTTTGTTGAAAGCAGCAATAATTTGGATAATTTTTCTTTTAAGACAAGCGGTACGTAGGTATATAAATTTATTTCGAATATTTGTAAATGATACAGGCTCTTCATTTCTTTTGTATGGTCCTAGCCAATTATTGTTAGTTATGAAAATTATATACATTCCTCTGGTATGCTTCGACTTGCATATACTTACACACAACGACAACATTAAAAAATTTCGTTTTTTTAAATTCTGTTTCTTTTTTTTGTTTAGATGGCGCAGAACGGATTATCATGAACGAAATTACCAACAAAAATACAGGCGACCGACTTCTGCTATATATCCCTAGACAACTTCGCCGCCGAATACTCGAGGAGCTCCACGACAGCACCCACGCTGCGCACCCCGGACGGGATGAAACCATCACAGCGATTCGACAACGGTATTGGTGGCCCAAGTTAGCACGCGACGCCACCGAGTGGGTTAAAAGTTGCGCTACCTGCGCGGCTGTGAAGATCGGGCCTCCCCAAGTGAAAGCACCGCTGAGACCGCGGGCCCCGACCGAGCCGTGGCGGGTGGTCAGCCTAGACGTCCTAGGCCCCTACAAAGGAACACCGCGCCAAAGCCGATACGTCATCGTAATTATGGACACTTTCACAAAATGGGTGGAAGCCAAGCCGACCGCCGCTACGAAAGCCCGAGACCTTGTTAGTTTTATGGAGGAGACGTTCACCCGTTACGGCTACCCCGAGTCAATCATCACCGATGCAGCGCGACTCTACCAATCCGTACGATGGACAACCTACCTCGCCGAAAAACATATACAAGGCTATACATCGGCTATCTACCACCAACAAGCCAACCCGGTCGAGAGGAGAATCCAAGAACTAAAGAAGTTCATCCGCGCCTTAGTCCTAGGGCGACCCCACCAATAGTACGAGGCGTTACCTGAGGCTCTCTTCGCCTTAAGAACCAGGACCAACGCCGCGACGGGCACGTCGCCCGCCTAACTGTTATTTGGGCAAGCTATACGACGACCCGGCGAATGGGCCATTCCGGCCGCCGCAAGACCGCAGCCACAACCTCGAGATGAACGCGTCGCCAGGGCGCGCCGTAGACAAGAAGTTTATCAAAGAAACCTCTTCCCCGAACCACGACTAGCCCCGCGTCAGTACCACCGAGGCGACCTGGTGCTTACCAATACCCGGCCTGGTAACCCGATCTTCGCCCCGAAATGGTCAGGGCCATACCCCGTCATCGAGGTCCTCGGCGAAGGTGTCTACATGGTAGACCAAAACGGCAATGCCCAGCCGATACACGTTGAAGACATTCACACGCCGCCGCCGCGTGCCGACCCAGACGATCTCCCAGGGCCAGACGACGACCCTCCAGACGACGTCGACCACGCTAGGGAGGACCCAACCCGGCAGAAACCCCACTGCCTTATCCTGCCGACGATGCCCACAGTCAGTCGCAACACCACGCCCGACCAGCCCCAGCCACGACGCGACCAACAGTCCAGGCAGCCACCGTCGTCGCAGACCAGCGAGCGGCCACGTAAACGCCGGTCTCGTATCTTCGTTCGATCCCCAACAACGACCCACGCCGATCCAGCCAGCGACACCGCCGCAGCGACCAGCCAGGCAGCCGACATCGAGACAGCGGAGCCCGGCCCCAGCAACGCCAGTGCGACGACGCCGCGAGTGCAGTGCGCGGAAAGTGACGATCGCGAGTGCCGCGGAACGACTTTAGTGCCGTCTGTGCGCGAGTGCGACGATTTTACTGACTCTGATTGACCCTTGCTTCTGCTAACTCCGTCTTGCATACGCGAACGTCAACCAAACCTTTGTAAACCCAGACGTTTCGATACATATGCAGGGCGGTCAAAAATTGTTGTAAATATTTATACATATCGTTCTTGTTTATTGTTTTGGAAATGTTCTATTGTTTTGCATTGTTATTTGTTCATATATTGATTATAGTTGATAACTGTTTATGTTCCTTACCTGTTCGAAAATTTTTCTGTTTATGCATTTTTGATGTTTTAGATTTGTACCAGAGGTGACTTGTTTGACAATAAAAAGTCAGACAAAGCGATAGCAAAGTCAAAGACCGGGGGGATGTTGCCGGAGCGCATAGAAGCGCGCTGATAGGCGGAGCCTAGCTCTACCTCACCGAAATATATAAAAGGCGGGGGAGCTAGCGCTCCGCAGCTCAAGAGGAGTTCCGAGTGAGCAGCCGACCTGTGCGGACGTACTTGTGCAGTGAAGTAGCGACGAGTGAACGTGAAGTGGAAGCCCCACACACCAGCCCGGTTAAAACGGGTAAGTCCCTTTATATTTTCTTAAGTGAATTTTATTTTATTGTGTACCATTTATTTTCACCATTATTGTGACTAAGACAAACGACATAACTGACAGACAAAAAACACAAAACATCACGTACGCCCCCGAAAGGGGAACCCCTAACGCGATCAATACATACACACAAACACACACACACACACACACACACATACCAAGACTAACATCTGACTCTGACTCTGACCACGACATGGACGACGACGCGACCAGTGAGAGGTCCTCTTCAAGGGCCTCCACCACCTCCTCAGACTCACCAAACACCACGACAAAAGCTGACTTATATGACAAATTGCAGCAACAAAAACACGAAAATAAGACACTGAGACGACAAATACGCAAATTGACAGAACAAAACGACAGACAAAGCCTACAAATACAGACATTGACAAAACAAATTGCCGACATGCAAATAACGCTAAAACAATCTGACGAAAACACACTACGACTACACGACAAATTAGATAAACTACTAAACAAACAAACACACGACAATACACAAAATGCACGCAATACACACACACCCACACCCACCCCCTCACGTACAGACAAGCGCAAAAAGGACTTGACAGAGTCCTCGAGCGAGGACGAAGCCCCCCAACACAAAAAACCAGACCAAAAAACACTAAACACTACACACACAAACACACGCCCACACACCCCCCAACCATCCACCAGTACCCAACAAAAAACACAGAAACAGACCACAAACACGAAACAAAACACAACAAATACACCAAAACAGACCACTAGCACACAACAAAAAATCCCCCCAGTAATCTTGCGTAAGCAAGAGCGCTGGACACAAATCAGTCAACTATTAAACACACAAAAAATCGACTACACTAAAGCCAAGCTCACGAAAGACGGGGTAGCCATCTACCCCGCCACACCCACAGACCACAGACAGCTCACAAAAACACTCGTGGACAGAGGCGAGGAGTACCACACCTTCACCCTCAGCGAAGATAAAACGCTGAGGGTGGTGATACGTGGAATACCCGCGGGCGTTCCACCAAGTGAGGTCCAACTCGACCTCGCACGACAAGGGTTCCCCGGCGCAATAGTGCACCGCATGGCGAGCAGGCAAAATAAACAAGAAATGCCCCTGGTCCTAGTTCAGGCCCCACCGGACCAGGAGGACATCTTGAAGATAACCCGCTGCTGCTCGCTTGTAGTTCGAGTAGAGCTGCAGCGAAAGCAGCGGGTTGCCACACAGTGCCACCGCTGCCAGAGATTCGGCCACGGCCAGTCTCGCTGCACAGCGGAGCCAAAGTGCGTAAAATGCGGCGAAAGCCACAGCACGCACGATTGCCAAAACACCAAAGACACGCCTGCCAGGTGTGCAAATTGCGCCGGGCCACACCCCGCCAGCTATATGGGGTGCCCTCAGTACCCCAAAGCTAAAAACACAAAAACACAAAACACAGACACACACACGACACAAAACACTACACAAACACACAGACAGCCCCTCCTACCCACCCCAAACACAACCCCAGGACGCACATACGCTGACATGACCAGAAAAACACAAAACACACAAAAACAAAAACACAACACCTCACCACACGCACACACAGACACGACACCCTCCCAACCGGGCGCGGCGGCCCTGATTGACGCAACAAAGCGTCTTCAGGACTTCTGCGTCCAGCTGACGACCATGGTGTCGAATATGCAAAAATTATTCGACTTCTAATGGCTCGTCGGCCCTCCCAACCCTCCTCGCTGAGAATTTCGTCCTGGAACCTTGACGGGTTCCGGGCCAAAAAAACGGAACTCGTGGACATCTTGAACCGTCTAAACATAGACGTTATGGCTGTCCAGGAGACCTACCTCAGCGAGGCATCCCGTACCTCCATCCCTGACTATGACATATACAGACATGACAGAAACCGTAACGGGGGTGGTGTTGCACTCATAGTAAAGAAGTGCATCGACCACTATCCGCTGCAGCGGCTCCAAACTCAAAACACAGAGGCCGTGGCGATAGCGGTGAGATCGCTACGGCATGGAGACGTTGCGGTGGTGTCCTGTTACCACCCACCCAGACTACCACTACTTGACAATGACTTAGACAAAATCCTTTCCTGGCCCCAGACAATTGCCATCGGGGACTTCAACGCGAAGTCCCCCATATGGCACAGCGGGACGACGACCACAAGAGGTCGCGTCCTGCTGAATTACCAAGACAGACACGACGACTTGACTATACTCGGACCGACAGAACCGACACATTACGGACCCGTAGGACGCCCCGACGTTATCGACATTGCCCTCTTAAAATCTATACCGTTAAATGCCCAAATATCCACCCAATACGAAGGGTCTTCCGCCCACAATCCAATATTTCTGGATCTGGGGCGAAGACAGAGATATGAAGGCACCTTCACGAGGAGGTTCACTGACTGGGAGCGTTTCCGAACAGTAATGCAAGGAAACATGGCGCTCCCAGTCATCGAAACCACCCATGATCTGGAGGCGGCAATCCTCTCCCTTGAGACTGACATTAAAAACGCCCTGACTCAGACTACGACGGAGACTATTGTCCCCCGACTGACAAACCCCCGGGGCACCCTCCCCGATGACATAAAAAACTTAATACGTGACAGACGACGTGCGAAACGGCTTGCCACCCGCACCCGACTCCCCCGACACAGACATGACTTAAACGTACTTAACAGACGGGTGAAGGCGGCTCTGGATGAACTGGCCCAGGATAACTGGGCTAGGCACCTGGAGTCGCTGGATCCACAAGACAACAGCCTCTGGAAAACGCAGAGGGCCCTGCGACAGACCGCTCGCCGTAAAATTCCTCCAATCCACGGTAGTGTGGGGGTGGTTTACACGAACCAGGAAAAGGCCGAGGCTTTCGCCGATAGCCTGGAACTGCAGTGTAGACTGCCTCAGCTGCCCGACGAAGACGAGGAATTCGAGATAGTGGCTGAGCGCGCGGCCCGACGCGTCGACAGAGAGCCAGACAATGACATAATCCCCCCCGCAACACCTGACGAACTAAGACTGACAATACGCAGACTTAAAAACAGAAAAGCCCCCGGACCCGACAATATACATAACACGACACTTAAACGACTACCACACAAGGGCCTCATGGCCCTACTAAACATAACAAACGCGACACTCAGACTAAGACACTTCCCTACCCGCTGGAAAACAGCAAACATAATCCTTATCCCAAAACCCAACAAAGATCACACCATCCCATCCAACTACCGGCCCATTAGCCTGCTCCCGGCTATGAGCAAAGTGGTAGAAAAAATAATCCTAACCCGCCTAAAAACCCACTCCCAAGAACTGCGAGTCATTCCAGACGAGCAGTTCGCCTTCCGACCCAATCGCTCCACTGAACTCCAAATCCTTCGCCTTACCGAGCACATCACGGCGGCGTTCAACAGGGGGCAGTACACTGGTGCTGTCTTCCTGGACTTCGCAAAGGCCTTCGATACGGTTTGGCATGAAGGCCTACTGATGAAAATGCTCATTAACCAATATCCTTTACCAAACTCATAAAATCTTACCTACACCACCGAAAATTCCGCATACAAATCCAAGACTCCCTTTCCAGTACCCGTCCCATGGAGGCCGGTGTCCCCCAGGGCACCGTCCTCTCCCCACACCTATACACCATTTACAACTCCGACATCCCACATCCCCCCAACACCAACATATACCTATACGCCGACGACCTGACCATCACTTCCCAATTCGTTAATCCTAGATATTTCGCCTCCCTCCTCCAAAACTCCCTAGACCAACTTGAAACCTGGTGGAAAGTCAAAATTAATCCCTACAAAAGTTCGGCTATCCTTTTTACCAAACGAAAAATCCCACAAAACCTCGACAGACTGACACTATCCCAGGAGCCCATCTCCGGGGAACGACAAACACGATACCTGGTCGTGACGATGGACCAGCGTCTCACGTGGAAACCGCACATCGTGGAGACGGTGGCGCGAGCGAAGACCACTAGGGCTAGGCTCCATCCCTTACTCAAAGGTGGAAACCCTCAGTTTAAGGAATAAGCGAACGCTTATCAAGGTGGTACTTCAACCGCAGCTAACCTACGCCTCCATAGCGTGGGGTCACGCGGCAAAAAGCCATTTGAAGTCACTACAGGCTGTGGAAAACATAGCCCTCCGCACGACCACCGACGTGCCCTGGTACGAAAGAAACAATGACATATTACAAGACTTACAATACACAAACGCTACACAGACAATAAGACAAAACGCGGAGAAACGGTTTGACGTAGCCGCTAGACATGACAATCTCCTCCTCAGGCAAGCCGTTGACTACGTACCCGACATGACCGACAAACACAAAAGACCTAGACACTAACTTTTTGACACTGGGTTATCACCCCAGACATCCCCCCCTGCCCGCTAACCTTTTCTGTTTCAGAAACCGCCAGGATCAAGAAACAAAGACAACGACACACAGACACACAGACACCCCCCATACCCTCCTTACCCCTCCCCTCCCGCGCTAGCCTAAGGGCCACCTTAGCAAAGCGCATCCCAGGCTGCATAGCCGCACTCCCTACCCAACCATACCACACATAAATATGACACCACCCCCGGGGGTTTACACAGACGAGCCGGCGAAACAAGAAGAGCGCCAGAAGAAAGGGCCCTAGCCAGCGGGGCCCAGCCAGGACAAAAGGAGGGCCCACAAAGCGCCTACACCGGCCGCATTTGCGTTCGGGGTAGACGACGGATGGAGCCCACCTACGAAGGCTGTCCAGGCCTACACGAAATGAGGCAGGATAAAGAGGGATAATCCCCCTCGATCCCAAATCATTGAGGCCAATTTCTAGCCATAGAATAATGGCGCGCGCTCCGCAGCTCACTTGACACCCAGCCTTCGCACTGCACGAAGCTGTCTAACGCTCACCCGTGTACTTTGCTACCGCTTATCTGCATTTACAATTATACCATTCTTTCAATAGCTAACCTATCCCAAATAACAAAAACAATTAAAAAAATAATAAAAATAAAGGAAAAAGAAAGCTCCCTTTAAAAAAAATAGAAGCAAAAGAAATAAATAGTCAAGTGAGAGGTAGAGGGGAAAAAGATAAATCCCACGAAAAAAGCATTATATAAGAAGAGCCGGCAGGCCAACTCTAGTGGAAAAGAGCCCATTGGCCAAATCTCTTTATACACACACAACATACATACAATACACACATACTACGGCGGTCAGTCTAGGCTGTCCGCCACGCTAAAGAATTCGTTAACTTTCCTTTAAAAAGAATTTCGTAACTTAAAAAGAATTCGGCGAACAAAGTTCGCATCAACGCAAACCAGGTATATAAATATTCTACGAGGTCTGCGATGGAAAACCGCGAGCTAACGGGAATCGGGGCTTTCGGCGGCTATCCTGAGGGGCTTCGAAGGAGACAGCATCTACCGACAACCCAGGAGGAAAACCCCATAGCATAGTTACCGCTAAGCGTACGTGAAGCTCTGGGCGTCGATTTAAATTAGTGCTGGGAATCATATTCGAATAATTCGAATATTCGAATTAGTACTATCTATAAATTCGAATACGTGTAAATGTAACTATTCGAATATTCGAATTATTCGAATAATTTAACTATTCGAATATTCGAATTATTCGAATAATTTAACTACTACGATAAAATCCAGATGAAATTTCCATAACAACCAAAATGCGTTCACATTTGGGTGGCGCCAACTGTACGTCTCCGGTCAACCATTCAGCCCATCCCGTCGAGATGACAGATTTGGGGTCGATGCGTTTGTTTATGTTAGTACCTACTAATTGCAAGATACATTTTTCTGTTAAAGAAACGGGAAGAGAGAATTCATTCGTCCTCGAGCTGTAGACTATAACAGTTTGTAACGTTTCTATCTAATAAAGCCAAATACCGAGTGTTTAGTTGTTTAGTAATCTCTCTTGGGTGTTTACAACATAAATAAACATTTGTCATGGCGTAACGAAGTGATGTGTGGAAATATTTTTTAAAATTTAATAACAAGGTCAACTGCAAATTATGCCCATATTCCACAAATTTAAAAATAATACTAGCAACTTGTGGGTGCATGTTAGAAAAACATTCAACAAATCTAACTAGGTAAGTTCTACACTGAGGATTTATTTGTTCATAGCCTGGTATAATTCAACATAATACAGGGTGATCGAGAATGATTGACCGTGCCGCCTCATACTGATTTTTGATGTGCGGCATACCAGTTTTTGATACCAATACTAGAATCATGAGCGCAGGTTGAGGGATTTTAATGGTAAACAAATAATTACGTTCAAACGTCAAATAAATTAGGTTACTGTCAAAATGGAAATTCATAATAAAAATATCAATTATTTAACAAAAATCAAAGTTATTTCACAAATTAAGCAATACTGATGGACCAATAAATGTTATTATTGTTATTATTATTAAAGAGGATGACAGAATCAAATGTAGGTTTAGCCTAACTTTTCCAAAATTCTTATTTCATTTACAATTAGAAAAACTTTTAAATCAAAGTTTGATGTAGCTAATTTTGAATAACGACTGTAAGTGCTTCAGCGATTTTATTTTTAAAACGTTATGAGTTAATTTTAAAACAGAAGCACTATTGTGGCTACATTCTTGGCATCTAAGACGATTCAGCTATACAGCGATACGCTGCAAGCTGCTGTTTTTCATCAAAGCAAACTGCTGTATGCTTATAAGACGACTATTTTGCAGCTACTGCTTTCACACTTCTGAATATCCAGCGCAAGCGATCCAGCCCAAAAATTTATGCTGAACATTTTAGTTAGCTGTCGAAATTCAGGAAAAGTGTCTTAAAAAAATTTGCTTCAAGCAAATGCAAGCAGTTGGAAGTGCTTGATTATGTTAGATGGTAGGATTGTCTGTATGACCGAGAGCAATAAACAACAGTTACATGCAATATATAATAACAGAGTAATTGGAATTTTTTCACATTTTATTGAATATTTTACCTTAAAATTACATAAAATCCATAAAAATATCTATATTTTTACAATAAATGTTCAATATGATGTCCATTGTTGTTCAAGCAGGTATTAATTCTTCTTTTCATATTATTAAATACATTCTGTAAAACATTTTGTGTAATACTCCTAATTTCGTTTGTAATTGCCTCTTGAAGTTCTTCAATCGTGTGTAACCGTTGAGCAAATACTGAATTTTTTAAAAAACCAAATAAATAATAGTCTAGGGGTGTAAGGTCAGGAGAACGTGGTGGCCATCTATCTCGACTAATTATTCGATCATCATAATACTCTCTAATCAACTCTAAAGTTTCGTTAGAGGTGTGAGCTGTTGCGCCATCTTGCTGAAAGTATCCATGATGGATTTCATCGTCGTGAAGTTCCTCAAAAAATGGTAACAATATTTGCTGCCGATATACCTGCCCAGTTACATTTTCACGGAAAAAATATGGTCCGATTATTCTTCTACGTGACATAGCTACCCAAACACCAAGTTTAATAGGGTGCAGAGTTGTTTCACGCAAAATATTAGGGTTTTCTGTGTTCCAAGAGCGATAATTTTGGGAGTTTACGTACCCACTTAAATGAAACCACGCTTCATCAGAAAAAAATGTTAGATCTAGAATATCGTCGTCATTCAGATTTTCGTTAAACCAATTACAGTATTGCACACGTTTTCCAAAATCTAACGGAAGTAGTTCCTGCACAACACTAACTTTATAAGGATGAAAATGCAACTTCTTTACTGCTTTATGGCATGATCCATATGATATTCCTATAAACAATTTAGGAATAATGATACAAATTTTAGAATAAATATTTGTTATTAAGTACCTGTTTGAGCAGATAACCGACGTAGTGATTTGGTTGGACTAGCTCGTAAGCGGTTTTCAACATCTTCCAAGACTTCCTCTGTAAGAATAGACTTTCTGCCTGGAGATTTTCCTCTACAAACACTTCCAGTGTTATGGAAGCGTTCCACTAATCTCTTCACGTGTCTCGAAAAAATTTCATAATCAATTTCATCATTTGGAAATTGTTCTTGAAATTGTAAATGACACGAATTCATCGAATATTTCCAACCATTACCATTGTTTTGTCCACTACGAAAATAGGCCTCCAGAAGAAATTTATCATGTTCTAATGAAAATGCCATGTTAACCTAAATTAAAAAACCGATTAGGTTAGAGAACAACATACGCAATAAATTAATTACTCACGTATAATATCCACCTACTCTAACTGTAGTATTGAAAAATACTGTTTTATAATGTCGCAAAATATATCAGGTAACAACAAAATCTACAAAATAATATTCAAGCCAAAAAATCCGTGCGCCAATGAACAGAACGTCAAATTGTGAAATCGCCACAGAACAAATGAAATTGCACGGAAAAAAAAGTAATTTTAGCAAACGGAAATCAGTTTTGATAGCAATTGAGACAGGGTACGTTCAGAATCCGGTCAATCAATCTCGATCTCTCTGTACAATGAATAAATATGTCGGCAAAGTTAAAATCAAACTATAATATACTACAAAATTAAATCAAACTATAAATACCTACGGTTTTCACAATGGTGTTTCTATTTTAAGTTGTGTATATTAGACGAACGGTCCACCTCTAAAAAGATGCTTAGAAAATCAAGGTCACCGACCACGAAGAGAGGCCAGGATGAAACCTTTTGTAATCGATGCATTGATTTATTGCGAACAAAAAACCAAAGTAACATCTTTGTCTCCGAGTGGCAGGTAATTCGTTATTAACAAAAAAGTTGCATAATAAAAATATTGCAAAAAAACGCTCTGAAAAAAATTTTCTAAGCTAAATTGGGCAAAAATAAACACTTTTTGTCTCTTGACATTATTTCGTAGAACGCGAAAAATTCATATCTCAGCTCCTACCAAAGCTTTCGGAACATTCAAAAGCGCAAAATGATCCTCGAGACTTATACTTTAATGTAGTATTTCGCTATATATAGATATAGCGCTGTCTTGCATATAATCGAATAAACGCTATTAATTCATTACTTGTTACAATTTTTACTATTTAGTATTTCTAACACTCATACATATTTTCAAATTCATCAAATTGTATATCATACAATTATTTATAAGATTAATAATATGAATATCATATTTAAATGGAAAATAATATGTATTACGTTACAAATATATTGATTTATATTTATAACTGTATCTTCATTAATGTAGCTTCAATGATAATAACTATATATAACTATATATCAAAAAATTATTTAGAACTAGAATATAAAATGTTATAAAAGAATACGCATAGATAGTCAACCAAAATATTAACTAACCGAGTTTTCGCGAACGTGCGCTTATGCGAATTACTTGTTATAACTTGTTTAAACAAGCGCAGTGGAATAGACTGCAGCGATCGGGTGTCGCATGGATCATTAGTTTATTGTCTGGCATCAGGCAATAACAGTGAACATTTGACAAATAATGTATGAAAAATAAATAATACATTTTCTACAATATTCATTCGTGCTGTCATAGTGCAACAATACTTTATTAGTCTGTAAACAATCATGTGAACGTATGTGAATATTCAATGTTGTATAAAACTGCAGGTAAGTTTTCGAAAAATATTCTTGTGCTATTCGTTATTTAATACAATATTTATTATTCCCAATAGCTAGTATGTACATGATAGTATAGTAAATATCGAATCATCATGATACCAATACCATCATCAATACCTCCGGCAGAACCTGTATTGTTACAGCATGTTATGCGTGTTAAATGGCAAATCAATGAATGGTCTCAAGCAAGATCTGCAAGCATAACTTCCTTCGACCTAACACAATATGGCTGGATATTAAAAAATAATGTATTGTGCTACAATTATTTCGAAGGAGATACGGCCATGGAAATGTTACAAAAATTCATATGTTCCTGCAGTGGAAAGTTACCCTGCAGCGATGAAGACATTTGTTCTTGCTTATCACAAGACTTCAAATTTTGCGATCTTTGCAATTGCTCTATAAAATGTCAAAATGCAGAAATACAAACTGATGATACTGATTCGGAGACTGAAAATTGATTTTTTATTAAATAAGTAGTTAAGTTTATATTTAAATGTAAATATATTTTTTTTGTATTAATACCTTTGATATATGCATTTTTTTATAATGTTTAATTTATTTATTTTTCATTTAAATATATTCATATTATTAAATCTTATAAATAATTATATGATATACAATATTTGATGAATTTGAAAATATGTATGAGTGTTAGAAATACTAAATAGTAAAAATTGTATTACCTGCCACTCGGACACAAAGATGTTACTTAGGTTTTTTGTTAGCAATAACTCAATGCAACGATTACAAAAGGTTTCATCCTGGCCTCTCCTCGTGGTCGGTGACCTTGATTTTCTAAGCATCTTTTAGGGGTGGACCGTTCGTCCATATACTTAATACTCAAATTAAATAATGTTATTTCTCTTTGTAGTTCATTTGTTTCAAACAATTCTAACCAAACCGAAAATGAAACTGCGTCAACGTCCGCTTCCGCTGCAAGTCAACAGAGTACATCCAGTCAGAGTAAAATTAATGACGTTTTTTGTTCTACCAGGATAACAGAACAAAAACGAGAAATTATTACCCAAATAATTACAAAAATGATATGCATTGACACGTTACCTATTTCTTTGATAGAAAATAAGGGTTTTAAAAATTTATTATCATATATTGCTCCAAGCTAAAGGATTCCTGTTAAAAAAACTATTTCTTCGAGAATAGACACATTGTATGACACAGAAAAACAAAAACTAATTGCCAAATTAAGTACACCTAAACTCGTAGCTATAACCACTGACTGTTGGAGTTCGAGAGCTAACGAATCATACATAACTGTATCCTGTCATTATATTAGT
This sequence comes from Anoplophora glabripennis, assembly GCF_000390285.2. Taxonomy (NCBI): domain Eukaryota; kingdom Metazoa; phylum Arthropoda; class Insecta; order Coleoptera; family Cerambycidae; genus Anoplophora; species Anoplophora glabripennis. The sequence continues at coordinate 134,109 of NW_019416997.1, read as the reverse complement.
AATGATTGGGAACATGTTTCTTGCAATTTAACTACTGAATTATTTGACCAATCGCACACAAGTGTTAATTTACAAATTAAATTAGAAGATATTCTGGAGGAGTGGAAGATCAAAGATAAATGTGTTGCTATTGTTCATGATAACGCTTATAACATTGTAGGTGCGGTAAGAGATTTACCCTATGCATCGGTGTGTTGTTTTGCACATACGTTACAACTTGTTTTAAATAAGGCGTTGGATACATCTTCCTTTAAAGCAATTATTGGTAAATGTAGTAATATTGTAGGACATTTTAAGCACTCAAATAAAGCTTCCCATATTTTGCACATGAAACATCAACTAACTGTACCAAACCATAAACTTATTCAATCAGTTAAAACACGATGGAATTCGACGTTTTATATGATAAAACGATTAATAGAACAACGTGAAGCTATAACAGCTGTTTTATCTGATAGATTAGTTACAACAAATGTTCAAGCGGCGCAACTTGTTCTATTAGAAGAAGAATGGTTACAACGACATTATCGGCAGAAGATCAACCTCAATATCAATGATTATGCCAATCATTCAATCGGTACTTAAAAATTTCATTCTCAAAAATCAAGAAGATGATTCAGAAGAACTTAAAAAAATGAAACATATTTTATTTAGCGAATTTAACAATAAATTTAAAAATTTTTGCGGTACTGAATCTATAACTGGTAGTAACGAAATTAGTATTATTGACATTAGTACATTTCTTGACCCAAGGTTTAAAAACAAAGAAAGATTTTTGGGAGCAATTATTAAAACAAAAAGACATTTGCGTACAATTATAGAATCAGAAAATACAATTAACGATGCAATAGAAGAACTGCATCCAATGAAAAAAACAGCTTTAGATATTCTTTTTCCAGATGAGCAGATGATTGCTAAAAATGAAATAGACACTTACGCAATGGAGAGTCTAATCTAAGATTTATGTTCACTGACTTGGTGGCGAAATAACGAAGCAAAGTACCCGATATTATCAAAACTGTCAAAAAAATATTTATGTATTCCAGCAACGTCAACTCCATCCGAAAGAGCCTTTTCGAAAGCTGGTAATGTAGTTACTGTGCTAAACGTTCTTGTTTAAAGGCGGAAAATGTGAAGAAAATTTGTTTTTTATCACAAAATTTATAAGTGTATTTTATAAAGGTAGGTAAATTTAAAAAAACCTTTTTTTTTCCACAAAAAATATAATATATATTTAAGTTTTTTATTGTGCATCTAATAAATATATTTTATTAAAAATGTTTTGTGTTTCATTTCATGTTTGAATATATTGTTAGGCTTCAAGGTTACGTCGATGCCGAGTTCTAAAAGACTGCCATTGAAAGTCACATGTTGATAGTTATCTCCTGTCATAACAGTAATAAATTTAAGGGTATCGGCATATGCGGCTGGGCAGTTGGGTACTACACAGTGTGTCGAAACGGGAATAAAATTATTAACTTTTCGGACCCCGTCGTGATCACATGTAATCTACTTTTTTTTAATAAACTGTGAATTTTGAAAAGTGGTCTTAATAATAGGTACTCAAAGTTATAATTTTCTAATTCATCCTACAGGGTGACCCCAAATTATGTGCAAAAAATTTGAGGGTACATTATTTACATATTTTAATCGGGGTCCTTCATATAATTTTTTTTATTTATTTAAGCGCCCCTAGAGGAGTTACGACTCTTTAAAAAGGGGTGAAAAATATAGTTTTATTTATTTTTTTTCAAATGAAATTTGGCACGATATTTAGACTGATGAGGGACGATATTTAGACTTCTAGCGGAGTATTTTTTATTGTCTTCGTCTTGTTATAAGACGTTGAAATTAACTCCACATTTTTTATTGGATTTTGTTAATGCTTGTTGAATTTAGAAACTTTTTTTAGAAGTGGTACAAGTTTTGAGTAAAAAAATTGAAGTTCGTGACCCCATACGCGCACATAGTCTCTTTTCAAATAACTGATTTAGCACATCAATATCTAGTAGCTTCTCATATTTCAACGTCTTACAAAAAGACGAGGACGATAAAAAATACTCGTTTAGAAGAAGCCTCAGCAGTCTAAATATCGTGCCAAATTTCAGTTGTTAATTTCAAATAGTTTGGAAAAAATTGAATAAAATTTTATATTTTAAGGAGGCGTAACGTAACTACTCCAGAAGTGCTTAAATAAAAAAAAATTATATCAACGATCCCTTTTAAAATTGCTTTGAAATAATTAACCCTCAAACTTTTTGGCTCGCCCTTTAAATGTAGCCATTCATGTTTTGAAAATACTAACTAATTTCAGCTCTTAAAATGCATTTGAACTTTCTACATTTTATAACAGTATAATATTTGAATTATCTTTATTATTCGAATAATTCGAATATTTGACTACATATGTACAACCTAATTTCGAGCATTATTTGTATTAATCAAATAATGCAAATATTCTAATACATATTCGAATAATTCAAATAATTTGTATATTCGGATAATTCGAATATTCGAATAATTCAAATAATTTGAATATTCGGATATTTCGAATATTCGAATAAATCGAATATTCGAATAATTCGAATATTCGAATAAATATTGAACTAACTATTCGAATACGAAATTTAAAAAAGTCCCAACCCTAATTTAAATGCAGAAAAAAAGGCCACGTTTGAAATTCACGAGGCCGTCAAAACTCTATGGCAACATATTATATCACACGGACTGGACAAAGAAAATAAAGAACAACTATTAGCTCGGCATAATATCCCTAGCAACTGCTTAACATTGGAACCGCCGAAAATAAATCCAGAAATAACCCCGATTTTATCTCTCTCTTACACTAAAAGAGACCAATGCCATGCTAGCTACCAAACGCTAGCTAGCAGAGGCGCGTCCGCAATAGGTAAATGCCTAAATTTAACTCTTAAAGAAATAAAGGATTGTCCCGAATCTAAATTTACGGACCTCCTACCAAACTTAGCCAATGCTGGAAATATTTTAACAGAGCTGTTCTTCCAAGTATCTTTTAACAGGAGAGAATATATTTGCCAAGTATTGTCTAGGTCTGTAAAAGATGCAGTAAAAAATACTGTGCCAGGTGAATTTTTATACGGACCGGAGGGGAAAAAATAAAAACGGCAAAGAATCTGGAAAAAACGGGGAATAAATTAAGACAGCATGCTTACTCCGTAAAAGCCAGTACTTCCGGCGAGAAAAGGGGAGAGCCAGCGCCATCATAATGTGCCCAACTACGGCCAAAACTTTCGGCCTCAAGCGACGTCGTCTAACAGAGCACCTTTAAACAGGTGTCGCCCGCTCCGACCGTCGAGGAGGGACACGGGGCCGCAGAGAGGGCAGACCTCCAAATCGGAGCAACGTCGGAGATACCGCTAATTGTAAGTACATTAAAATCTGCTGGTAGATTGACATATTTTCTTGACGCCTGGGCATCCTTAACCAAAAACCCTACGGTTTTGTCATGGGTTAAAGGTTATGAAATTCCTTTGAAAAGTGTATCTTGCCAGAGAGACACAATATTTTTCTATTCAAAAGAAAATTCCAGAAATTTTTCTTTGATGGCCCAAGAAGTCAAGCAGCTTAAACAGATGGGCGCAATCGTACCGTGTTCCCAAGAAAAAGGTCAATATTTTTAGCCGAAAAACAAAATGGAAAGAAGCGGTTCATTTTAACTTTAAAATCCTTTAACGAATTTGTTATTTGTCCCCACTTTAAAATGTAGGACATTAGAACCGCTCTAAAATTGCTTCATAAAAATTTCTGGATGGTTACCATCGATCTAAAGGATGCTTATTTTTTAATATCTGTAGATAAATCGTACAGAAAATATTTAAGATTTCATTTCAATGACAATTTATACGAATTTACTTGTTTGCCATACGGGTTGTCATCGGTGCCCCACTGTTTTACAAAAATTTTTGAGACCGGTACTGGGAAATTTGCGCACACAAGGAATTGTGTGCGTAAATTACCTAGACGATTTCTTAATAATTGGCGACTCCTCAGAACAATGTATTAAGAGCACACATGCGACTCTACAAACATTGCAACATTTAGGATTCATTATTAACTGGGAAAAAAGCTGCTTGACTCCTGAATAAAGGAAAAATTTTTTGGGGTTTATTTATGACACCAAAGAAATGTTCATAGAATTACCTATTGAAAAGAAATTACTAATTAAAAAACTGGCGGCCAGTTTTCAAAGGAAAACAAAGTGCAAAATTAGAGAGCTGGCACAATTCTTGGGAATACTTACCTCGGCATGTCCAGCTGTAAAGTATGGTTGGTTGTATACCAAAAGGTTAGAAAGACAAAAGTGTAATGCTATAGCAAACAATCGTAATGATTACGATAGTATTATGTCTTTACAACAGGGCATACTTAGAGAAGATTTAATTTGGTTTGAGCAAAACATTTTAGTCGCAAAAAATGATATTAAACATAGCGAGTACAAAATGGAAATATACACTGACGCCTCCTTAACCGGCTGGGGAGCATGTCACTGAGCGAACAAGACTCATGGGTTTTGGTCACCCTCAGATAAACAAAAACATATTAACATATTGGAGCTTACTGCAATTTTTTACGGATTAAAATGTTTTGCTCAGGAAATTCGCAATCGTAATATTCTATTAAGGTCAGACAATACAACGGCGATTTCCTGCATCAATCGAATGGGTAGCATCCAATCTCCAGATTTATGCAATATTACTCGAGACATATGGCAATGTTGTGAACGCAAAAATATTTGGGTTTTCGCTTCATATATAAATTCCAAAAGTAACAAGGACGCTAATAGTGAATCTAGAACTGTTTCAACAGAAACAGAATGGTTCTTGTCAGATTCGGCTTTTGAAAAAATAAAAAACATTTTTGGACATCCTGAAATAGATTTATTTGCATCACAATAAATCGCAAATGCAAACATTACGTTTCATGGCGGAAAGATCCAGAATCAATCGCAGTTGACGCATTTACCTTAAACTGGTCAAACCTAAACTTTTATGCTTTCCCACCATTTTGCTTGATCCTCAGGGTAATAAAAAAATTTATAGAGGACAAAGCCGACGGGATTTTGGTTATACCAGATTGGCCAACGCAGCCCTGGTACCCTTAATAAATAAATTTAAAGTGGGTAATAGTATTTGTTTCGAACCAAATGCTAATCTTCTGTTATCTCCTTTCAGAGCAACGCACCCTCTGGCCAGCGACCTTTTATTGGTGGCCGTGAAATTATCCGGCAAGGATTCTTAGCTAAAGGTCTCTCAGAATCGGCAGCAAACACAATGCTGTCCTCAATCTCGGAGTCTACTACCAAACAATACAGCTGTACATATCAAATGTGGTGGAAACATTGCGAAGAAAAAAGGAATACCTATATTCAACGCAACTGTTTTCCAGGTAATTGACTTCCTACAGACCTTGCTAGAAAAATCTAATATAAACTACGGTAGTTTCAATAGCCACAGATCTGCGATCTCCTTAATATCTTCACATAATATGGGTTCACACCCTCTTCTTAAAAGATTCCTAAAAGGCGTGGCCAGAGAACGTCCAGCAAAACCTCACTACAACTTCACATGGGATCCTCAGCCTGTTTTAAAATTTCTTAGCAGAAAACTCGCTACACTCCTCGCCTTAGTTACAGGCGGTCGGCTACAAACAATCGCTTTAATCCGCATATCTAACATCCAAAAAGACGATTCCAGAATACAAATTAAAATAATAGACCCTATAAAAACTTCCTTAAGCCTTAAAATACAGCCCTGCCTAAGTTTACCTTTTTTTACCGACAATCAAAAAATTTGCCCTGCATCAACAGTTTTGAAATATATCGAGGCTACCAGATCTATTCGTAACAATGAACATTTCTTATTCATATCTTTTGTAAAACCCTATAAAAAGGCTACGAAGCAGACTATAAGTCGTTGGGTAAAAGAAGTTCTGACCTTGTCAGGAATAAATACAGAAATATACAAACCTCATTCAACGAGACATTCTGCAACTTCTGCAGTGCACAAGGCTGGACTTTCTATAGAAACAATTTGTAAAACGGCTGGTTGGTCTCAAAATACCTCAACGTTCGCTAAATTTTACGATAGACCATTACAAGATATAGATGACTGCCAATACTTTACTGAGAACGAGCACTAAGGAATAATATTTATTTTAGTTTACGTATTTATATTTGTATTAACTTTTCTCTCTAGTTCCACTTAGAGAGCAAGTAAATATTGTAGCATTGTCTTTTATCCACTTAAGAGTTACATATTTGTTTTTATTGTCAATAAACTCCTTTTGAAGTACAATTTTGAGAAACAACTATCGCGAACGCGAACAACAATGCCTCAAAGCTTTGAACATCTACCTAGTGATATATCTTCGGAATGGACGTGAGATATAATTGAACGATCAAAAGAACTTACCTGAAGTTCGATCGTAATTATATCGATCGTCCATTCCGAAGATATATAACCCACCCTTCCCGAAAAACCCATCTGGAGGCATTGTAGTATCTTTGAAGAAATGACGCGACTCGGGCGGTGGCCCGGGATAGCTGGGGAGATGGGTGGGAGAACTGCGGCGAGACTTTGGAATGCTTATAACTGTGTGACACGAAGTACACCAGCGGCGTACTACCTAGTGATATATCTTCGGAATGGACGATCGATATAATTACGATCGAACTTCAGGTAAGTTCTTTTGATCGTTCAATTAAATGCTGTGGCTTGTAAATAATTTCGTGATCAAACAGAGTTCTTGTGTAGTCTTCAAATGAAATTTTCTTAACACTTGCTGATGTAGAACCCTTTGACTTCTTAACTATCTTGTTATTATGAACTTTATAAGCATACATTTTTGCTCGAAGACCGATAAATTCTAGCATTATTTTTCCATTATTTTCATCTTTCATCAAACCTGGCACTTTCTTGTTTTTCTGTTCTATTCTACATGGATTATGAGAGTCATAATCAGATGTATCAAATCTGTAACTGTCTTCTTTAATATACTCATAAATATCAGGCACATTCAATTGATAAATTAGACTATCTGTATCTGTGTACAGGAGTTTTGCTTTATTTTTAAATTTTTGTAAGATATAATCATAGTGAAATTCATATAGAAAGGTTTTAGATATATCTAGAACATAGAATCCTGCGTATATAGGTTTATTAAATAATATTTCTAATTTATTCATTTCTATGATTATCATATCATCATCAAAAATGCTGCAGCTGTGAAAATTTGGTTTTGCAATATAATTTTGAGCGCCATAACGCCCGTCCCATTTAGTGGTCATACGGACATCTCTGTATTTTCGTACGTTTTCCATTAATTTGCCGTAAACAGCATTTATCATTAATTTATAAAAAAATTTATCAAAATCATTTTTAGATCGCTGACGCAACATGGTGTTTCAATCAATATACTTTTTCAACAACGCAGCTTGTTTCAATCTGAGAACTCTGTTAATTTTCTTTAAACGTAATCCATGCTTCAAATAAAGTTTTAAATTTCTGTAATGGACAACGTAATTATTTTTTGGATACAATGTTAGTAATAATTTTTTTAATTTTGATCTGGAAGGTATTGGTGGAGTCATGTGTTGTGGAGCTAATGGCAGATCACTATGAATTTGATGTAGATAAGTGGGATATTCTAAGTCACAGTCGAAAATATAGGCATTATCTGGAATATTTATTATAGCCAAATTTTCAATTTCATTATCTTCAAGAAATTCAAATTCTCCATATGGTAAATATTCAGATATTGCAGCCCCATATAAATTGTTTACATCAAAATACATTAGATAAACAGATTCTTGATTTGAATCATAGTGATCCCCCATATATTTATTATTTGCTTTTGCATATCAGAACACTGAGACACTCCTCCACGGATACCTCTCTCAATAAACATAAGTTTTTCGATATCAGTTAAAAGTTCTAGGTACACTCCAGTCGTTTTAAGCATAGCATCGAACGCTAAACCTGGAGCAGAATAAAAATGTAACGGATCCAGTTCATATGTTAATAAACAAGTTCGTCGAAAATTTTCAAATATATCGGCGAGAAAGAGAACATCACTTTTCAAGTATAAATCAGAATAATCACCTAAAGTCTTTATGTTAAATGTTTTCCAAACATTAAAAGCATGCTGATAATCTTCATCTTTAATGCACTCATCATGCAATTGACTATAGAAATTTGTTTTTGATGGTAAACAGGTCTCAGTGAGTTTTTCCCACGAATCAATATAATCGTAAGGAAAAACACCTTTTCTTGTTAATAAATCAAATTCTTGATCAGTGTTACAGTAAGCTCTAACAGTGGTTTTCTTTTCATTTTCCAAATAAGAAGATAATTTATCAAGACTGCTAGCCATAAAACGGAATGAGTCGATGAATCGTAAGTGTACATCAGTACCTTCAACCGTTTTAGTAAATGAAATATATTTTTCTTTATTAACTGGTAATAACCGAATTGGACCTGCAAAACCAGTAGCTAATTGTTTATTATAAAATTTGCATCATAACCGCTTAAATTATGAAAAACAACAGGTATATTAAATGAGTTTTGATAATTTAGATTACAATCTTGATGAGCAGCACCTCTGTATTTTGATGTAAGATGGCAATGATCGCGAACTTTGATATCTTTCGATGTAAATGGTTTGGTACATATATGACAGCTTGTTGCAGTAGCATAATTTATTTCTTGCTCGAATGATAAAGTTTCCATTTCTTTTGGATTTTTAAGAATACTATTAACATTTAATGCAATATCTTGTAGTTCTGAAATAAACCATTTTATACAATCATCTCCTCGATGTAGTTTCAGGCTTGATAAATTATTATCATATGAGCATTTCAAATAATATGCCACACTGAATGGTGTATGCTTTTGATAATTAACTGAATTGGAGTTTTCTACTCCTAAGGTTTCACACGGTTCAAGAATACTTTCAAGATCAGCATATATCACAAAAGGTACCTTTTCTTTGTAACTGAAATGTTTGAATTGTAAAATTTTGTCCGACTCCTTTGGTAATTTGAGGGCACACTTATTCATGTTATTGCAGTAAATTAAATGTCTTTTAAGTAAATCATCAGAAGTAAAATGATTTAAGCACCTATAACATATGAAAGTTTTATGTCCATGAGAAGATAATTGTTTTGAAAGTAGTGCTGACATTCTCTTTATCCATGCGAAGTGGAAAAATGTCTTATCGTTTGAGAATCCAGTAAAATTATTATTATTTTTTTCTGTCGACAGCACCAGTAAATTAATGGGTTCTCTGTCACTGTTTCTATAATTGCTTAAAGAAAGCGGAAGAACGTATTTATTTTCTATACAATACAAATTAATAGACAAGTTATTCAATTTTTCAAACTTCTTTATATCATCAAGTTTTATTGGAAACTCAATAGAATCATATTTTAGAACATCTTTAAAATGAGGATAACTTGTTTTCCTTTCAGGATGTTTATTTTTAGATGGATATAGAGCGGAGACCACAACCCACAGAAAACAAAAGGAATCGTCATTTTCTATATTTACAACAGATTTTTTCCGTGATATAAAACCAGGTAAACTCACATAAGTTGATGTTCCCCCTTTCAAAGGTGAAAATTTGTTAATATTGACTTTTAAATGTAAAACCTCTGAAAGAGCCCAACCTGAATCTTTTTCACTAAATTCTTCTAATTTATTTGTTAAAACATGAATTACGTTATCCCTGTACCAAGTTTTTAAATTAGTATTTATATCGATTATATGATTTTTTGTAGAAAACGTTTTCATATCAGTATCACCACTTTGAGGTTTAATAAAATTACATACTAATACAACATTAACTTTAAGCATTGATTTCTGACGATATGTTTTAATTTTCCTTTGAAAACTATTAAAGGCTTTATTTAAGAAGCATAATGGATCTTTGATACTTAAATTTACAATTAATCTTGTACACACTCGACCATCGAAGCAAGAATCAATCGAATGCCAAATTAAATATCGACTACGTTTTTTTTTCGGCAGAATTATCCTCCAAGCCCGCTCCAACTTTACTAGAAGTATGTTTTAGGTGTTGCAATTTAGCTAAATAACATTTCAATGAAGTTAAGTTTCCTTCTAATTTAAAAGGATTTTCGGCTTCCTCTTGATGGTTAATTCTATTTTTATCGCTGTCTTCAACAATTTCACATTCTCTTTCACTAACTTGATTTGACTGATTATCTCTTCTCCAGTTTTTACCAATTTTACGGCTTCTCCAGTAGTTCTTACAATTGTAGAACTAATAGACGTTATGGTTTCAGGATTCATGTTTACTTTATATCACTGTACGGTCGCACTGAATCAAGGAATACAACAGCGGCAGAACACCGGATTAGTATGAGAAGTGTAAATATAAACTGTGCGGTTTACAGAAGAATACGAGTCATTTATATGCGCAATGCTGCTGGAAGCTTGCGCAGAATCTCTGTATTTTCGTACGTTTTCCATTAATTTGCCGTAAACAGCATTTATCATTAATTTATAAAAAAATTTATCAAAATCATTTTTAGATTGCTGACGCAACATGGTGTTTAAATCAATATACTTTTTCAACCACGCAGCTTGTTTAAATCTGAGAACTCTGTTAATTTTCTTTAAACGTAATCCATGCTTCAAATAAAGTTTTAAATTTCTGTAATGGACAACGTAATTATTTTTTGGATACAATGTTAGTAATAATTTTTTTAATTTTGATCTCGAAGTCATGTGTTGTGGAGCTAATGGCACATCACTATGAATTTGATGTAGATAAGTGGGATATTCTAAGTCACAGTCGAAAATATAGCCAACATCGGCATTATCTGGAATATTTATTATATCCAAATTTTCAATTTCATTCTCTTCAAGAAATTCAAATTCTCCATACGGTAAATATTAAGACATTGCAGCCCCATATAAATTGTTTACATCAAATTACATTAGATAAACAGATTCTTGATTTGAATCATAGTGATCCCCCATATATTTATTATTTGCTTTTGCATATCTATTAGAACACTGAGACACTCCTCCACGGATACTTCTCTCAATAAGCATATGTTTTTCGATATCAGTTAAAAGTTCTAGGCGCACTCCAGTCGTTTTAAGCATAGCATCGAACGCTAAACCTGGAGCAGAATAAAAATGTAACGGATACAGTTCATACGTTAATAAACAAGTTCGTTGAAAATTTTCAAATATATCGGCGAGAAGGAGAACCACTTTTTAAGTATAAATCAGAATAATCACCTAAAGTTTTTATGTTACATGTTTTCCAAACATTAAAAGCATGCTGATAATCTTCATCTTTAATGCACTCAACATGCAATTGACTATAGAAATTTATTTTTGATGGTAAACAGGTTTCAGTGAGTTTTTCCCACGAATCAATATAATCGTAAGGAAAAACACTTTTTCTTGTTAATACATCAAATTCTTGATCAGTGTTACAGTAAGCTCTAACAGTGGTTTTCTTTTCATTTTCCAAATAAGAAGATAATTTGTCAAGACTGCTAGCCATAAAACGGAATGAGTCGATGAATCGTAAGTGTACATCAGTACCTTCAACCGTTTTAGTAAATGAAATATATTTTTCTTTATTAACTGGTAATAACCGAATTGGACCTGCAAAACCAGTAGCTAATTGTTTAATTATAAAATTTGCATCATAACCGCTTAAATTATGAAAAACAACAGGTATATTAAATGAGTTTTGATAATTTAGATTACAATCTTGATGAGCAGCACCTCTGTATTTTGATGTAAGATGGCAATGATCGCGAACTTTGATATCTTTCGATGTAAATGGTTTGGTACATATATGACAGCTTGTTGCAGTAGCATAATTTATTTCTTGCTCGAATGATAAAGTTTCCATTTCTTTTGGATTTTTAAGAATACTATTAACATTTAATGCAATATCTTGTAGTTCTGAAATAAACCATTTTATACAATCATCTCCTCGATGTAGTTTCAGGCTTGATAAATTATTATCATATGAGCATTTCAAATAATATGCCACACTGAATGGTGTATGCTTTTGATAATTAACTGAATTGGAGTTTTCTACTCCTAAGGTTTCACACGGTTCAAGAATACTTTCAAGATCAGCATATATCACAAAAGGTACCTTTTCTTTGTAACTGAAATGTTTGAATTGTAAAATTTTGTCCGACTCCTTTGGTAATTTGAGGGCACACTTATTCATGTTATTGCAGTAAATTAAATGTCTTTTAAGTAAATCATCAGAAGTAAAATGATTTAAGCACCTATAACATATGAAAGTTTTATGTCCATGAGAAGATAATTGTTTTGAAAGTAGTGCTGACATTCTCTTTATCCATGCGAAGTGGAAAAATGTCTTATCGTTTGAGAATCCAGTAAAATTATTATTATTTTTTTCTGTCGACAGCACCAGTAAATTAATGGGTTCTCTGTCACTGTTTCTATAATTGCTTAAAGAAAGCGGAAGAACGTATTTATTTTCTATACAATACAAATTAATAGACAAGTTATTCAATTTTTCAAACTTCTTTATATCATCAAGTTTTATTGGAAACTCAATAGAATCATATTTTAGAACATCTTTAAAATGAGGATAACTTGTTTTCCTTTCAGGATGTTTATTTTTAGATGGATATAGAGCGGAGACCACAGCCCACAGAAAACAAAAGGAATCGTCATTTTCTATATTTACAACAGCTTTTTTCCGTGATATAAAATCAGGTAAACTCACATAAGTTGATGTTCCCCCTTTCAAAGGTGAAAATTTGTTAATATTGACTTTTAAATGTAAAACCTCTGAAAGAGCCCAACCTGAATCTTTTTCACTAAATTCTTCTAATTTATTTGTTAAAACATGAATTACGTTATCCCTGTACCAAGTTTTTAAATTAGTATTTATATCGATTATATGATTTTTTGTAGAAAACGTTTTCATATCAGTATCACCACTTTGAGGTTTAATAAAATTACATACTAATACAACATTAACTTTAAGCATTGATTTCTGACGATATGTTTTAATTTTCCTTTGAAAACTATTAAAGGCTTTATTTAAGAAGCATAATGGATCTTTGATACTTAAATTTGCAATTAATCCTGTACACACTCGACCATCGAAGCAAGAATCAATCGAATGCCAAATTAAATATCGACTACGTTTTTTTTCGGCAGTATTATCCTCCAAGCCCGCTCCAACTTTACTAGAAATATGTTTTAGGTGTTGCAACTTAGCTAAATAACATTTCAATAATGCTAAGTTTCCTTCTAATTTAAAAGGATTTTCGGCTTCCTCTTGATGGTTAATTCTATTTTTTATCGCTGTCTTCAACAATTTCACATTCTCTTTCACTAACTTGATTTGACTGATTATCTCTTCTTCAGTTTTTACCAATTTTACGGCTTCTCCAGTAGTTCTTACAATTGTAGAACTAATAGACGTTATGGTTTCAGGATTCATGTTTACTTTATATCACTGTACGGTCGCACTGAATCAAGGAAAACAACAGCGGCAGCAGCAGCAGCAAGAACACCGGATTAGTATGAGAAGTGTAAATATAAACTGTGCGGTTTACAGAAGAATACGAGTCATTTATATGCGCAATGCTGCTGGAAGCTTGCGCAGATGAAGTGAAACGTTAGATCGTTTTGAGGCATTCTACCACAGTTTTGCTTTTGCTGTTCTTAAATGTAACTTATTCCTTTACACTAATTCTGATTTTGAACAATGCTTGCTCTTAATTATAGCACTACAACAACTATGTTACAGGTAAATTAATAAAACATCCAAAAAATGTATAACTTATTTGTATATTTTTAATATTACAAGAAAAATAATTAAATTCGAGAATATATAATATTTGTTATTACAGGTAAACTAATAAAACAGCCAAAAAATGTATAACTTACTTGAATATTTTGATTCAGATTTTGAACAAGGTATATTCTTAAATGTTACATGGAAAATAATAAAAGACAAAAATATATAACTTATTTCTTTATTTTACGTATTCTAATTATAAATTGTACAATTTATAAGCATTAGTTAATGCACATGCACAACTGTCCAGCTTGTGATTCCAACATTCCGGAATAGTCGGTTTTAATTTAGGTTGTTCCGGAAGTTCCATTATCGGCTTATTTATATACTTCTTCAGGAATTCTGCTTTCTGGTTCCCTTTAACAAAAATAATTCCAGCCGTCTTGGTTGCTCCCTCAAGAATTTTAGGGAAATCTTCGAGAGATACATAACCATCATCCCATGGAATACCATGATGAAAATTCATTACCCAATTCGCCTCCTTTTGTAGCTCTGTTGATAGCTGATGAAAGGGAAAAGGTGGCTTAAATATATAATGATAAGAAATTTTACCATTATAAATCCCCAGTTCCTTCACAGCCCACCTGATTTCTCCTTTCTTGTTACTAATCTTGAAGGACTGAATATCAACCACGCAATCAGAAGTCATTTTTCTAAGGATGTTTAATTGCAAATGAATATTTTAATTCAGATACTAATATCTGCAATATGGTTACAAACGATAGGACACTGCTTATATATTTTCCAAATGATCTCAAGTCAGCGGTTCTAACGATTACGGTGGGGAGTAACAAATCCATGAAACATTATACATTATTGTATAGGCCTTAATGGAACACTTTCACATAACTTCATATAATTTTCGCTCATCATAAATAAATAAATAGAAAATAGGATAACAAAATTGTTCGTTTGACTTAAGAGATAATTCCAAAAAATTTCAGTTATTCACTCGGAAAAAGTGAAAATATGAAAATGTGGATTTTTATATTTTCGAGGGTGCTCTTTCAGAATACGTGATCAGAAAAGACCTAACTCGAAAAAAAATATGATTTTTGGAAAAATTTTGGATTTTGAAAATTTTTTTGGATTTTTTTTAACATGAAATGAAAGTATCTAGAATATAGTATAAAGTTCGATAGATTAGAAAAATTTGACCAAAGCTATTTTCTGAAAATCGCAATTGGTAGTATGTCAAGGTCACATATTTTTTTGCTTAATATACAAAAACTCAACATGATTTGACATTCCCTAATCGACGCTGTATTAAATTATTCAAAAAATAAACCTTTAACAAAGATCCTATACACATCTGAAATTTGAACATTTTTGAAAAAATTTCTGAAATCTAAAAATGAAACCAATCGTTGAATTTTTTTCAAATGCTAGTAAGTCATAGTAGGGGATGAGTAGAGAAAAAATTTCATATAAACTTTATCGTCAAGCGTCGCCGCGTACGAGGGTTAGGGGTAAAAAACGAAATATTTCTTAAACAGTTTTTTCGTTATAACTTGACTACTAAAGGGAATAGAAAGTTGATTTTTTTTGTTATAAAGAGGAAAGAAAGCTTTCCAATGATGGTATAAAATTTGATTTCGCAATTAGTAAGATAATCGGGGGTGGGGGTAGCTCAAAATTTTACATAAGGATGAGAGGTCACGATCTTACTTTTCGAATTCTGAGACATCAATAATTTCCAAAAATGCAATAAAAAATATAATCGACTTTAAAAAAAAGTATATATATATAACTTAAATTTCCGATTACTGTTTCGGTCTTTTTAAAAAATAATTTTTAAAATTAAATTTTATTGTTGAATGATAATTACAGTGTCAGATTCTAATGCAGACTGACTTAAACGGCTATTGCCGTCCACTTGTCCAGAATTGATGACACGGCATTCCTAGGCTGTCCAGCTCATGTTAGCCATGTCGATGCTCCCATTTCCTTAGCTCTACAGGTAGTTGACCCTATATAACTCTTCCACCCTCAGAATGAAGCATCCCCTGGGAGGCTGATTTTATTTTCTTCTTTGCCTTTGTCTTGATTTGATTTATTTTCTTTGCCCTTATTCTTCTTTGTTGCCCTTTTGTTCTTCCATCTTATGCAGATGTATACAGCAGTGGTTGCTAGTAAAATATACAGGATGATGGTCCAAAGACTTGGCAAGTGATATTTGTGAATTTCTTCTTCATTTTCGATCGGCATCATAGGATCGGTAGGTAACTCTTTAAGATTTAGTTTATTTAGTTCCACTTTAAATTTGGGACGAGTATGAACTTTTGACTGAAGATGAACTGTATTAACTATGAGTGGTTTACCATAACTTGTTTCTTGAAAATTTAATTTTCGTCCTTTGAATACTAAGTTACAGGAGTCTTTCTTAATTAGGTAGATACCTGTAAGTGATATAGTTTCAATCGATTTTTGACATTGGGCTTCGATTTTCTCTTCTTTTGGAAATACAGCCAAATATTGGTTAATTTCGGGTACAGTTTCGATGTGATTTTCATCGATTTTTAATCGAATGAAACGGCAACCGCTAGAGTTTTGATTTAAGAGAATATTTTCTTCACAGGGTGTTCTGTAATTGGCTTGTAG
>NW_019416997.1:114942-117185 GCF_000390285.2 Anoplophora glabripennis | reverse complement strand
GCCCACAGAAAACAAAAGGAATCGTCATTTTCTATATTTACAACAGCTTTTTTCCGTGATATAAAATCAGGTAAACTCACATAAGTTGATGTTCCCCCTTTCAAAGGTGAAAATTTGTTAATATTGACTTTTAAATGTAAAACCTCTGAAAGAGCCCAACCTGAATCTTTTTCACTAAATTCTTCTAATTTATTTGTTAAAACATGAATTACGTTATCCCTGTACCAAGTTTTTAAATTAGTATTTATATCGATTATATGATTTTTTGTAGAAAACGTTTTCATATCAGTATCACCACTTTGAGGTTTAATAAAATTACATACTAATACAACATTAACTTTAAGCATTGATTTCTGACGATATGTTTTAATTTTCCTTTGAAAACTATTAAAGGCTTTATTTAAGAAGCATAATGGATCTTTGATACTTAAATTTGCAATTAATCCTGTACACACTCGACCATCGAAGCAAGAATCAATCGAATGCCAAATTAAATATCGACTACGTTTTTTTTTGGCAGTATTATCCTCCAAGCCCGCTCCAACTTTACTAGAAGTATGTTTTAGGTGTTGCAATTTAGCTAAATAACATTTCATTAATGTTAAGTTTCCTTCTAATTTAAAAGGATTTTCGGCTTCCTCTTGATGGTTAATTCTAGTTTTTATCGCTGTCTTCAACAATTTCACATTCTCTTTCACTAACTTGATTTGACTGATTATCTCTTCTTGAGTTTTTACCAATTTTACGGCTTTTCCAGTAGTTCTTACAATTGTAGAACTAATAGACGTTATGGTTTCAGGATTCATGTTTACTTTATATCACTGTACAGTCGCACTGAATCAAGGAAAACAACAGCGGCAGCAGCAGCAAGAACACCAGATTAGTATGAGAAGTGTAAATATAAACTGTGTGGTTTACAGAAGAATACGAGTCATTTATATGCGCAATGCTGCTGGAAGCTTGCGCAGATGAAGTGAAACGTTAGATCGTTTTGAGGCATTCAACCACAGTTTTGCTTTTGCTGTTCTTAAATGTAACTTATTCCTTTACACCAATTTTGAACAATACATGCTCTTAATTATAGCACTACAACAACTGTTTCAGGTAAACTAATAAAACATCCAAAAAATGTATAACTTATTTGTATAAATTGAATATTACAAGGAAAATAATGAAATTCAAGAATATATAATATTTCTTTATTACAGGTAAACTAATAAAACAGCCAAAAAATGTATAACTTAGGTACTTGAATATTTTGATTTAGAATTTGAACAAGGTATATTCTTAAATATTACATGGAAAATAATAAAAGACAAAAATATATAACTTATTTCTTTATTTTACATATTCTAAATATAAAGTGTACAATTTATAAGCATTAGCTAATGCACATGCACAACTGTCCAGCTTGTGATTCCAACATTCCGGAATCGTCGGTTTTAATTTGGGCTGTTCCGGAAGTTCCATTATCGGCTTATTTATATACTTCTTCAGGAATTCTGCTTTCTGGTTCCCTTTAACAAAAATAATTCCAGCCGTCTTGGTTGCTCCCTCAAGAATTTTAGGGAAATCTTCGAGAGATACATAACCATCATCCCATGGAATACCATGATGAAAATTCATTACCCAATTCGCCTCCTTTTGTAGCTCTGTTGATAGCTGATGAAAGGGAAAAGGTGGCTTAAATATATAATGATAAGAAATTTTACCATTATAAATCCCCAGTTCCTTCACAGCCCACCTGATTTCTCCTTTCTTGTTACTAATCTTGAAGGACTGAATATCAACCACGCAATCAGAAGTCATTTTTCTAAGGATGTTTAATTGCAAATGAATATTTCAATTCAGATACTAATATCTGCAATATGGTTACAAACGATAGGACAGTACTTATATATTTTCCAAATGATCTCAAGTCAGCGGTTCTAACGATTACGGTGGGGAGTAACTAATCCATGAAACATTATACATTATTGTATAGGCCTTAATGGAACACTCTACATAACTTCATATGATTTTCGCTCATCATAAATAAATAAATAGAAAATAGGATAAAAAAATTGTTCCCTTGACTTAAGAGACGATTCCAAAAAATTTCAGTTATTCACTCAGAAAAAGTGAAAATATGAAAATGTGGATTTTTATGTTTTCGAGGGTGCTCTTTCAGAATTCGTGATCAGAAAAGACCTAACTCGAAAAAAAATATGATTTTTGGAAAAATTTTGGATTTTAAAATTTTT